>NC_137859.1:31889263-31991763 GCF_948465745.1 Chenopodium album | reverse complement strand
AATTCAACATGTTTGCATCCATAATTCCATACAAACATAATCAATTCACCAAAACATGTCTCATAAACATAAGCACATGAATTAAATCAATGTGTAACCAAATAATTTCCATCCAAGTGTTCCCTAATCATGAAACTAAGTTCTTTCCTTTTGGTACCTAAACATGATACTAGTCATAACGAAGTAGACATGTACGTACCTTGTGTAAACAATCCTTTGCGCCACTATTAATCACTTAAAAGTCTCCTAAGTAATAATCACTTCCTAGAAAACAACCAACAACAATAAATTAATACTTACAAAAATTTCCAGCAATATAATCAACATTAAAAGTCCTTAAAACTTCCTTTAAAACATGTTTTTATGGTTAACTAGTTTTTGGGCCCGGGCAATGCTCCGGATTATTACATGAAATTGAACATTAATATACGTTGTAATGTATGATTTAATTTTTCTTGCAATTAAATTTGTTGTTCATATCATCATTCGCTACATATTAATATTTTGTTCAAAAGATTACATAAAAAATCATATAGCTTGGTGGTAAGATACTTAGTTCTAGAATTAGAGGTTGTGGGTTCAATTCTTATAGAGAACTTTTTTTTTTTATTATAATGAGTGCATGACATGGAATGTAAAACAAATGGAAGAAGAGCTATGTGGCGTAATGAATAGTTGAGTAGGTGACGTGGCATAGTGAGGAGGGTTTACGTGACACGTGGATGATCTTATGAACGCCTTTTAATAGATTAGTATAGATTATGCATTAGAAATCCAATAGGAACAAAAGCCCCAAATTAATTAGTCATAAAAGCCCTAAAATCCCAATTTAAATAAATTGAAACCCTAGGTTTTAAAATTATAAAATATGAAAATTTATAACATAATTAAAATCAGAAATTATAAGTTTACAACATCAAAAAATGATTTTGATACTAAAAATATAATCTTTATACTACAAAATCAAAACTCAAAACAATTTAATAATAAACAAGATAGTAGAGCAAAAATAAAAGGAGGAAAGGGGCAGCCATGGTGGGCCACTGGTGGGTCGCCGGCGGCGGGCGGCGGCAGCAGCCAGCAGGTGGCGGCAGCAGGGGGAAGCAGTGAGCATGGCTCACGTAGGAAGGAGGAGGAAAAGAAAAGAAAGAAAAAAAAAAGAAAAGGAAAAGAAAAGAAAAGAAAATAAAATAAAATAAAGGAAAAAGGAAATAAATAAAATAAAGGGAAAATAACAACTAACCTTTTGTGTGGGGAAATATTTGGGGATGTATGGGGTATTTATAGGAGAGAGGGTTGTAGGGTAAGTAGGAGTTTTGGGCCTCATAAAAAAAATAATGGGCCAATTAGATAAATGAAATGGACTAGCTTTGTTTAATATGTATGGCATAAATTGTAGAATGGACAATTAAAAAATCCTTTTAGAACAAAATCAATTATTAACCCAAAAATAATTGGAACTTTAAAACTTAAATCCCGAAAAAACACACATAAATATTATAAATAAAATAAAAATTCATTTATAATATTTTTATAAATATATATATATATATAATATAATATAATATAATATAATATAATATAATATAAGTCCAAATAACATATTTAATCTCTCAAGCATGTACTCCCTCTGTTATGAATTACTTGCAACGAACAATTACTAAAAATGGCCGCTTGCAACAAAATTACTCTTTATTTTTTTTAAACACTCTAATTAAACTACTTATTTTAACTTATTAACTTAAATCCTAACATTGATTAACTTAATTGTATCCACCAAAATCATTCTCCTTCCATCTATATTAATTCTCACCACCACAATATTCTATGGAGACACCACCGTCGGCGGAATTCATTGTCGTCGTCCTTTTTGTCGTGGCTGCCTCCATTTGCTTTCTCTTCCTCTTCTTGTTGTTTTGCCATTGCCGGTGAAGCACATATTTGAAGGTTTTATGGTCAAATTTAACCATGAAAACTCTAGATCTAGATTTTTAATGGTTAAATTTGACCAATTAAAGCTTTAATTGATGATAGAGAGTTGTGGGTTTCGGATTTTGGGGTTCCAGGTTTGGGTTCAAATTCTGGGTTGTGGATTTTGGGGTTGTGGGTTCGTGGGTTGTGAGTTTCGGGGTTGTGGGTGGTGTGGGTTGTGTGTTTTGGGGTTGTGAGTGGTGGGTTTCGGGGTGTGGTTCTGGGTTCGTGGGTTGTGGGTTTCGGGGTGGGTGGTGGTGGTGGGTTGTTGTGGGTTCAGTGCTGCTGGGTGCTTAGTGGGTTTGTTGCTAGGTGGTGGTTTTGGGTGGTTTTGTGGTGCTAGGTGGTGGTGGTGGTGGATGGTTTGGTGGTGCTAGTGGTAGTATTGGGTGGTTTTGTGGTGCTAGATGGTGGTGTTGTGTAGTTTTGTGGTGCTAGGTGGTGGTGGTTCGTGAATTCAAGTTGCTGGAATGTTAATTTTTTTATTTAATTTGTTTTTCTTTTTTAGGTTGGATTAACACTTAAGTATATGCGCTTATTTTTCATTAATCATGTTTTCAATATTTTGCCTAGGAGTCCGCAATTCCCTAGTTTGTAGCGAGTAATTCGTAATGAAAGGAGTAAAAACATAGTTTGTATGTGTAGATAGAATTTAAAGTAGTAAGACATATAACTAATACTCAAGAAAATGTGTTCATATTCTATTAATTTAGAAGATCATGAGTTGTGAAGAAAATTGCAAATACCACAGTCAAAAGAATTGAACATAATGTTAATATCTGGTTACAGAGCAGATTAAAGATGATTTTGTTAGAAATACTTGGAAGCATAATCATGGAGGGTACACTAAGGCTAGTGATTACAGTTAGTTGGTTGCAGACTGTTAAGCTTGAGGTTGCTTGGTGTAACATGGTTTGGAACAGGTACAAAATTTCAAAGCATAGATTTATTGATTAGATGACAATGTGGGGGAGGCTTAGAAGTTAGAACAAGAGAGAAACTGATGCAGTTTGGTGCTATTAATGATGATAGTTCCCCTTTGTGTTCTTAAGGTTCTGAATATATTCAACACTTGTTCTTTCAATGTGATTACAATAAAAGATTACTTCAGGTGCTGCAAGGAAAGCTTCAAGTTCAAATGCAATTTTCAAACTCAGAAGAATGTAATATTTGGTGTTGGAAGGCTAAGAACAGGTTCCAGAAATCTGTTATGCCGAGCAAATATACTGCTAGGGATGAAAGTGATTCAGATTTAAACCTAAAATCGAACCAAACCAAACCAAACTGAAATAGTAATTCAGTTTGGATTTTTTAAAAATTTGGATTGGATTGGTTTGGAAAATTTCAAAAATAGGGATTATGGATTGGATTCGGTTTTTTAGGTTTTAAAAAAACCGAAAAACCGAATAAGAAGTTGAATTATACAAATGAAGTACATATCCTGCTTGTAATTCAGGCCCAAAATGTAAGCCCAAGTCAGCCCCTATAAAAGCAAAATTGAAACAAAATAGTTCCTAAAAGCCTAAATTTTTATCCGCTCATTCTCGCTCTTCTAGTCTTCTCTGATTTTCTTTTTTCGTTCCTCTTGTCTTCCATGCTCTTATCTCATTGCAAGTCTATTTTTTATACTCAAATCTCAGTTCGAATTCATATTTTTTTTTTTTGCTAAATTTTTAATTTTTTAATTTTAGTTTTCTAACTCATGCTAAGGGTCGGTGGATTTGAAGTCCTTCCTAGAGGTGTTACAAGAAGGCATAAGAGTAAATTAATTTAATAAGAATTGTAGTATACTTTTTGTCAATTTTTGGATCTTATGAGTTTATATTTCGTAGTTTTTTTTTATTGTGGTAGAGAGGGACAAGTGATAATGGTTTATTTGACCACTTATTTTGGTGATTTTTAACCAGGTTTTTCAATTATTTTCCCTTTTTCTAACCCTTTTTGAATAAAAATGTTGTATCTCGGCTTCGCCCCCCCTCTTTGCATGTGTTTGTCCACGATTTGCAGGTATTATGACTTACTTTGACAAGCAATCAAAGCTCGAAATGGAGTTCAAGGCAAGGAAGCAAAGAAGGGAGAGCACGCTCCTAGAGGAGCGGGCGTGTACCTCTTTAAGAATGGGCGCTCCTTCCAAACCCCAAATTTTCTGCCCCTTTTCTGAAGCTGTGAGGAGCGGGCGTGAAGAACTCTTAGAGCGAGCGCTCCTGACTGCTTTTCTACAATCAATTTGCCTCAAAGTGAAGCAGGAGGAGCGGGCGTGCACCCTCCATGGAGCGGGCGCTCCTCCCCTTGAAGTTGAATTTGCCTATATTTGAAGAACAGGGGAGCGGGCGTGCAGAACACCTAGAGATGGCGCTCCTCCTCGATGTTTGTATACTGGCTTCTTCTGGTGATATGAGGAGTGAGCGCGCAACAACCAGGAGCAGGCGCTCCTCACTAGAAATCCGTTTTTTACGGATTAACCTATGTAATTCAGGGAGTATAAATACTATCCCTTTAGTTCATTTTACAATCAGACAACAGTAGTATAGTTTTCAACACCTCCTCTTAGTTTGAAACAATCCACTTTGGTAATCTATTAGTTTTCCTCAAATTAATCATTGTAATAGTTAGTTTCAAGGATTATTCTCAAGATTCAACACTTGTACTCAACATTTGAAGCTTCAATTAGTAATTTCTTCCACCTTCATCTATTTAATTTTTTATTTTATCTTGTATTTGCATTGAATCTCTTTAGTTCTTGATAATTTGTTGTTGGATGCTAGTTTTATCTTTAGTTAATCACTTTTCCCCAACTATTGAACTAGTTAGTTACCTAATAATCTTTGTTTGCATGTCACTTGAAATGAGTTGGGAGTAGTCCTCTTTGCTAGGGGTTGGGTGAAGCTCAACCTAATGGTTAGTTAAGTAAACTTAGGAGAAGTATTGATGTTTGATTTGTGATTAAATTGATTGTATGCGATTGCTTGTTTGTTCTTCATGATAGGATTAGCTACCCTCTTGATTTAAGAGCTTGATAACATGTTATGCTTAGTTTGACATGGAAATGTAAATTAAGTATGTCATTACTTATTGCAACTTGATTATGTATCTTCTATTGCTAAGCTAATAATTGATCTAAGTTTAGAAGTGTGAGTTGTTTTCCTAATTGCATGAGGTTGATCTTACATATAGTCTTTGCTATCTCTTGTCTATTTTACTCCCAATTTGTCTAATTGCCATGTTTGAGTGGATCTCATTCCCTAGTGTCTTTTATCACTTGATTTAGAACTATAGTTTATTTGTCTACTTGATAAACCTCCAATCACCAAAAGACTTCGAATTAGCTTGAGTGTTAAGATCTTTAGCAATTATACCCCGTTCTTTGTGGACCGAACTCTTTCTTATCATTGTTCTTGCTTTGTGAGATGTTTGTTTATAATGTGTTTGATTGAGTGTGGAATGTGCGACCATTCTAACGCCCATCAGCAAGCCTCAAGAAAATGCAAAACATGCGAAACAAAATAAACAAGAAAACATAAACAAAAGCAAAAGAAAATTAACAGAAAATGCAAAGAAAACAAAACTAAGCTAAACTAAGCTTTTGCCAAAGAAACAAGCCTAACTCTAACTACTCCACTTAGAACCTCCACTAAAACGGCCTAAAGATCCCGGGGGACCGCTTAAAAAATAACTATCTTGTGATCCGAGTTGACACCAAAATTAGCTAACCAGTCAGCCGCCCAATTAGCTTCCCTGTAGCAGTGACTATAAAGATCAACACCTTCCAAAATTGAGGTCACATGTTTAACTTCTACCAATTGCGATTGCTCAGATTAGGGGTTTCAAGAAGCCTAGCTTACATACAAAGCCGAGTTAGGCTGCCCGAGTGAGGTTTCAAAGTGGTAATAGACCAGGTTGAACTGTCTAGCTAGTAGCTACTTTATTTGCTTTTTTTATTTTTGATTTTTGTAGGATATGGTGTTTCAAGTCGATTTAATTAAGAACTTCAACAGCTCCATCATTTAATGTGTTTTGCATCCACATATAGGTAATAGGCCATGTTATCGTTTTCAATCACATTACATACTTTGTATATTGGCAGAGGGTTTGCTTAATGCAATTTGTTTTTTTTCTAAATGTTACTTAAGATAGATAGATGCAAAATTTTTAACTTTTTACTCGTACGATGCAATTTGTAATCACATAATTTGGCCTAAACGCAATCCAAAATGATTCTAAATATACAATAGAATCGAACAATCCTTTAATCAAAACATTTAACCGTTGGATTGCATAGGCTATTTACTAGTTATCTTTATACTTTAAGGATGTAGAAAAATAAAATGTGGTCTCCCCTAACAACATTCCCTATTGTCATATGACATACAATTCTTACGAAGAAGATATACTTTTTCGTCTTTCTTAAATTCAAAAATCTCCAAAGCAACAAACACTTCAAAAATGCAATGAACACTACCAAAACCTCATCTTTCCTCTTCATATTCTTCTCACTCTTCCCCCTCTTCTCTTTTATCTTTTTCCTAGTCTCATTTCATTTTCCCCAATTACTCAATTATTATGAAGTTTAATTTATATGTCAGGTATAAATCTCTATATTATTTGTGTTTAAATAAATAATTTTTATCATATATATTTTATTTACTCTTTGATCCATATATCTTCTTCAACCTCCAACTCTCAGTTAATATATATAAATTGAGATAAATAGTGAAATTTCACAATATATTTTAGGCAAATTTGTCAAAAAAAAAACTTTTAAAAGCTCCATTTTGCAAAAGAAAACCTTTTAAAAGCTTTGTTGTAAAAGAAAAACCCAACACTCTTAATTTTTGTTGAAGACAACCTGGTATCTCTATTTCATCTAATTTACTGCTAATTACTTCTAATTATCCTTTAACTCAATTAAATAATAACATTAGTTTATAAATAAAAAATAAAAAAACCAAAAACCACCATCCCCACCACCAGCCAACCACCCACTCCCTTTCCCCCTCCCCTGACAGCAGTCCCCACCACCGACTAAGCCACCAGAATCGTTGCCTAGCCTCCAGAACCAATTAAGCCAACCACACAAACCACCCCAGCCACAACCTACCACCAACTAGCCTACTCCTGTCGTCAACCACCATCAAGAAAACCACCTTATTCCCATCGCCAGCCCACCACGAAAACACCCACGCCCCAGAAACATCAACTCGATCCAACCACGAATTCTCGAAATACAACAACATGGATAATCGTCAATTCCAAAGAAGATCGAGAACAATAATCAGAAATTCCAGGTCGAGTACAATAATCGTGGCGAACATGGCAGTGGAAGGAGGAGAGAGAAATTCGAGGTGAACTTAAAGAGTTAAAGTCTTTAATTGATAAATTAGGGTTTTTGTGAGATAATTTAGGGAAATTGAAGGGAGAAGCCATTGCTACCATGATTGAGCTAAGAGAGAAAAAGATGAAATTAGGAATTTTTGGAGGAAGTTGATGAAGAAGATGAAGAAGAAAGGAGGGTGCGTGTAAGGAGGAAAGGGAGGTGGGCCAGTGGTAGGGGTGCAAGGCAGCTGCTCAGTTGGGGGAGGGGGTTGTTGCCGAGGGAAGGGGAAAGGGAGAGGGAGGGGTGGTTGGGTGGTGGGGGTGGTGGTTCTTTTATTATTATTATTATTATTGTTTTAATCTATAAATTAATTTAATTATTATATAGTAAAATGAGAATTAGAGGTTGATTAGAAGAAATTAGAAGTTAATTAAGTGAATTAGTGGTATTAGGTTGTTTTAAACAAAAAAAATTCAACTTTGGGTTTTCTTTTACAACAAAGCTTTTAAAAGGTTTTCTTTTGCAAAATGGTGCTTTAAAAGATTTTTTTTGACAAATTTGCCTATATTTTAATTTGAATTAAATATAGAATTTATAGTTAAATCAAATTTGAATGTCTTTTTTGTTATTCTGGTTTACAATTTGGGGATTTGGTTAAAAGAATATACATCCTCCTAAGAAAATGTTAGGAGTATGTTTATATGTTATAAATTATTGGATTTAAGAAACTTATAAGAAACTCATATTAATATGATTCTCATAAAAACCTCACGTGTGACGTGATAAACAATCGATGTGTGCAGAAAGAATTCGTTTTTTTTTTATGCAAATGAGGGTGAAGACTCGTACAAAACAAAGAAACGTAAACGATAAGCCTAGGCGTAGCTACCCCTATGACATTCTCCCAAAGCAAGTCCTTTGTTTCGATTGGACGATCCTCAAAATAAACCACTCACTCTTTAAGAAGAACACCCAATCTAGTTAACTTGTCGGCTACCTTATTACTCTCCCTAAAACAATGAAAAATACAGAAATTTTGACCAAAAGTACTAATAATTTTAGCACTACTGGGCCCTGAAACTCTTGAAGAATCTTTTCCCTCTAACCTTTAGTCGACTAATAACCACGATCTCCTTCTGAGGAAACCGAAATTCCTTTAACATGAACACACATTCACCTCCTTGAAGATCTGAATAAAAGAAATGAAAGAATTATTGGTTACTGTAGGCGTCGTTTGAAGCGCGCCTACGTTAAAGCATATTGGTGAATATGCTTGGCACTCATAGGAAGTGGGAATTGACATTACAATTAGGGACACGATTAGGGACAAGGAAAGTAGGGAGCCGCCAACAAGTTTTTAAGGAACTTGTAAACCGTTCACGGATCATTATAAGGCAACCACGAAAAG
The DNA here is from genome assembly GCF_948465745.1 of Chenopodium album. NCBI lineage: Eukaryota > Viridiplantae > Streptophyta > Magnoliopsida > Caryophyllales > Amaranthaceae > Chenopodium > Chenopodium album. The sequence goes on along the minus strand of NC_137859.1, from coordinate 31,983,070 downwards.
GGACAACGATAGGCAACAACGATTGACCCGTGAAGGTTACACCCCATTCATAATCCATGAGATTACTAACTCCATATGGTTCGGAACCACGAAAGGAGGATCGGGGATGATGGTACGAAGTGATTCATGGAGTCACATTCGCCCGTATTGGCCTCTACTCGATTCTTATTGTGAAAAGTATTTCCTGCGATCTCAAAGGCATACAAACAAATATTCAATTTGCTCCAAACTATTATTAAGCTAAATTGGTTGAATATTAATGCACACATAATTCTAAAATATTTGTGACCACTTCGATTTAATAACAAGATTAAAAAGGAACCTAAACCGATTGTCCAAATTATCTTATTAGTCGTGATTTTCAATTACATATTCCCTTTAAACATGCAATATGATGATCATAATGAATATAAGAATAAACATTAATATTGGAAGCAATTCAACAATAATAGCGTTAGTCAAATCAAATAATAATCCTAATCATGATATTAGCAATAAGAAATAATAATAAGAGTAATTAAGTGATTAATTACTCACTTTCCGCGTTTCCTTGAATTGCTACATCATGAATAAATTGTTAGTAACTTCAATGAATAATAAATCAAATGTAAATTAAATTAAATTAACGTAGAGTTGATTTGGTCCAAACCCTCAGTTAATTCTACCTTTCACGCCTTGGTTTAAGTATAGAACTTCGGGTATCATATGGACTCCTTAGAGTGCTTAAGGGAAGAATAGTGTTTAAGAATATAGGTTTAAGGCTTAGAATATGAGAGAGAAGAGAGAATATTTTTGGTGTAGGGAGAGAGGAAGAGAGAATGATTTGATGATCAAGCTTGTTGATGATTGAAAAAGGGGAGACATGACCTCTATTTATAGGGAAAAAAAGGGGGTCGAATCAAGAAAAGATAAGAATTCGAATCGGATAAAACGCTTGCGATAGACAGCAGTTTTTGCGGTTTTTGTTTTTATCATATCTTTTGATCCAGAAATCGGAATAAGATGAATAAGATATTGTTGGAAAGCTCTTGAAGTCTACTTTCTAACCTAATTAGAATCAGATTAAAATATTTTGTAGAATAAAAGATATGGCCGAAAGAGTGAGACGGTGTCAGTTTTGGATAGAGTTTCGTATTTCTTTTATATCTTTTTCGTTATAGCTCGGAATTAATATTATAATATATCATTGGAAAGATAATTTCAAGAGCTATCCAATCATATAAGAATCAGATAAAAACTATGAAGCACGAAAATAATATTTGGCAATCTTTGAACGTCTTTAATTCGAATAGAATTAGGATTTTCAAAAAGAAAAGTTTTATTCAATTTCAAATGCTTTAATCTTATCTTTTCAAAAAGAATAATTAAGATATTTTAGAAGCTTATAGAAGCTTCCAATTAATCCTAATTAGTTTAGGAATGGGATTAAATCCTTTGGATCCTCCACATGATCATTGGGTCGTAGGTAAGGTGAGCTTAGGTTCGGTTTGGACTCAGTTTAGTATTTTGGCCATAATTTATTCGTTATAACTCGGATTTGGGCTTATGATATATCGTTGGAAAGCTCTTTTCAAACCCCATCCAACCATTTAACAATTGGACCCAGATTATGGACCAAAATAAACTGATATAAACATTTTTATAAAAAGGACACGAAATGAATGATTTTAATGGACACGAAATGAATTATTTTGGGTTTAAAGGCACGAAATGAGGAAAATAAGTTATGGTTTGGTGAAATGGGTTAGGAATTGGGTTGTTTTATGAAATGAAAATATGGATTTAAGCACTCTAAGATTAAATATTCAACCCAACCAATAACGGCGGTGAAAGGTTATTCATCATCGGGTTTGGTTTTGGGTAGACATTTTTAGGTGTCTACAGTTACACAAAACCTTTTTTCTTGTAGTGATGGAAGAAATCTTTTCAAAAGATTTTCATTTTACTTTCCTCTCATAACTAAACAAATTTGGGATGACAATCTATCAAATTAAATTTTTTTGACAAAATCTATCAAATTAAATTCTTCATGCTAATTTCTTACATCTTCCATTAAACCAAATGTTGTAAAGTAAAATTTATTTTGTGTTCCTTATTTTCTTGATAACACATTAATATATGCACTTTACAAGCTAAATCTATTCATTGTATTGTTTGTCATATTTTCTCCATAAATTAGATTTTTTTTACTCATACTCAGACCCTGCCCCTAGGATTATTGTTAGGGCTGGCAAATGGATCCAGTCGGATCGAGTTCGTGTTGGGTCAGCTGATTTCTGGTCAGCTACCCCCTAATCCGAACCTGATCCATTTAACTTTTCGGGTTGAATATCTCAACCTGAACCTGATTTTTTCGGGTTCGGGTCAACCTGAAATTAACTTGTTTTTTTTTTCTTTTTCTTTTTCTTCAAATAATCTGACATTTTTCAAACGCATGAGTTTTTCTTAGGTTCAATGCTTTATTCTAAATTAGCACATGCATAAAATCTAAAACAGACTATAAGACTTTATAAATTGGCTAAACTAGAAATTATATGAAGATTATGAACCATACTAAGGAAATTAAACAACAACAACAACAATAGAAATTACATCAACCAAAATTAAATACTGAATTATAAAAACAAGTCTTAATAAATTAGCCAACAAGTACTCTGTATAAATTATATCAACAAAACAACAACAATAGAGATTAATTACATAAGTTTAAATTGTATTAAACTATTAATATGAACAACTAAAATCTAAAAAGCAAACCAAAACAAGACAAAAACGTATAAGAAAAAGGAAAAATACACTTTATAATCCCAACTATTGGCGATTTACCTAGAATAATCCCAACTAAGGTTATTTTCTAACGGTACCAACTTTGCCTCTTATTTTCTTCCACCGGTCCCAATGACCGGTAACCTGTTGAAAAGGTAATTTTTTTAATTTTTTTTTAATAAATGACACGTGTCAACAAGTGATTAGTTTAGAATTTAAAATCTGAAAATAAATAAAATCATAAAATTAAAAAAAAAAACAGAAAATTAAAAAAAATAAAAAATAATAAAAAAATCAAAAATTTAAAAAAAAATCAGAAAATGAAAAAAATTAGAAAATTAGGAAAAAAAATAAAAAACAAAAAAAAAATCAGAAAATAAAAATACAATTAGAAAATTCATTAAAAAAAAAAATCAAAAAAGGATAATAAAAAAACAAAAAGTTAAAAAAAGAATAAAAAAATTAAAAAAAAAAATCAGAAAATAAAAATACAATTAGAAAATTCATTAAAAAAAAAAATCAGAAAAGGATAATAGAAAAACAAAAAGTTAAAAAAAATCAAAAAATTAAAAAAAAAATTCTTTATTTATTTCTGATTTTTTTTCTAATTTTTTATTAATTTTTTGAAATTTTTCTAAGTGCCTTATTTTTTTTTGTTATTTTCTGGGTTTTTTTTAGTATTTTTTGATTTTTTTTAATTTCAAATTTTTTATTTCAGATTTTTTAAAAATTTTCTGTTTTTTTATTTTCTAATTTTTTATAATTGTTTTATGTTTTTTTTTAAATTTCTAATTATTTTTTGATTTTTTTTTTTTTTTACTTTGGACCAATCGTGTGTTGACACGTGACATATGACTTGTTACAACAGGTTATTGACCCGTAGTTGACCGGTTGGGTCTACTAGAAGAAAATAAGAGGCATTGTTGGTACCGTTAGAAAATAATCCTTTGTTGGGATTTTTCTAGGTAAATCGCCAATAGTTGGGATTATTAAAGTGTATTTTTCCTAAGAAAAATTAATGAAGTTTGAACAAGTAGAACGGCCTTGATGTCTAATTGTTCGTCAAGGGAAGGGCGGAAGGCATTGAGACGGAAAGGATTTTAGGATTTGATTGTTTGAATTGTTGAGAGTTGAAGGGAGGTAAAATGAATGAGATTGATGAGAGAGAAAAAGAACTTCTATCATGTGGTTGTAGGAGTAAGTTTTTTAAGAGTATATTAGGGTTTTGTTTATATAAGAACCTATTTGGGCTTGGGCTGATTTCATTAGGTTTTTATTTTCAAATTTTAAAATTTCTATTTAACTTGTACGAGTTCGGGTTATTAGGTCAGGTTCGTTGACCCGACCTATTTTTTACCCAAAATTTTTTTTCATGTTACGTGGGTTATTTACGGGTTGAAATTTTCAACCTTAACCTAACCCATTTAATTATCAGGTCGGGTTTGTGTCGACCCATTTAAGTTTTCGGGTCAAAAATCTCAACCAAAACCCGCTATTTTCGGGTCGGGTTCGTGTCGGGTTTTTGGGTCGGGTCAGCTTTTGCCAGCCCTAATTGTTGTCCATTATTTATAAATTATTCCAAAGAGTGTCATTCCATATCAAAGATATTTTAGGATAGAGTTGATTTCTTAAATTCCACCTGAATGAAGTAAACAAACTCATTAATGCTATTTCCATTCATAAAGTTAAAATCCTACATGGATAGCAAATATTGTCTCTATAATAACAAAAATAAAAATAATAATAAAAAAAAAACAAAAGAAAAAAAGACAATCGTGAATCTATGTGGATTTCACAATTTAAATGAATCATGTCAAAAAAGACTCATAATTGATGCCACCACTTGGCGCAATACTTTGTTTACATGGACTGCACAACGAGATACAATCAAATTCACACAATACCAGAATATTAATAAGCCACAACATGTCACACTTCAAATAGGATATTTTACTATAAAATCATGCCATTTGGTTCAAAATCATGTTATTACTTATAAGTGTGCTACAATACAGACCCATTCATTTGAGTTGTCTTCAGCTAAAGTAGCAAGAAGCTTCCACGACAAATGCCGATTATGCACCTTTGGCCACCCATAGAACCCTGTAAGCCTCCACTTAAGCTCATTACAAACCCCCTTCACCGATACATCCACATGATGCAAAAGACATGGACCGCAAAGCCACCTGCATATCCTTCTTCCACAACATTGCTTACCCCGACTGTCCACAGCAACACCATCATAGTCACCCAATTTTACTCTAATTTTAGACATTTCACCACTACACAACTTTGTCTCCATAATAAATATAAGAGACGAGGTCTCTCTCCGAACTAGATTTCGGACGTTATTAACCGCAGAAGTGTTGCCCAAACCTCTGCAGCTAATGCTTAATACACTCATTGAGCTCGACGGGGGCTTCTCCTCGGCAACCTCTGCCATTCGCAATCCATAATGCCATCTGACGACATCACCTTCTTACTTCCCTTCTCCTCATCAACCACACCTTTATCCCTTTCCCTTTTCCCAAGTACCCCAATGTCCTCACCTCCCATCACAACGTCATAACTGTCCTCCTCCTCCCTTTAAATTTATCCCTACTACTCTTATACCAGTAGCTCTCCCCTAAACAACCCCAAACACAAACACCTCTTTCTTTTTTTCACCCCTATACTCACTCAAGACCCCAGTTAAGTTAACTTGACCCTCCTCACATCCTACTTTCTCAACATTTGAACCCAACCCCTACAACGTTAATAAATCAGCCCCAACCTCACCACTTCCTCATTCCCAGCAATCCCAACACCATTCTCACCCCACTCACCCATACAAAATTTTCAGCACCCAAAGCCTTAGTTCCCTCACTAACCGCAGCACCCTCCCCACCTAGATTCACCATCACCAGGCACGTCTTCCACCATAGAAGATCTCACCACTTTCCCCTTCAACTCGACAAGTTTCTAGAGAAAGGATAGAGCTTTCGCCTTCAATTTAAGTTTGACAACCTCTTCTTTAAGCTTTCCCCACCCCTTCCTAGGAGAGGCACGAAGCCAAAGCCCCACGGCTTCTCATCAACCTCTTCGTCTTCATCGACATTGGTGCAATCTTTCTCCGTATGCCCAAGAATACCACACAAGAAACAAAATATGGATAAGCTCATAATTGAATTGCACTGAAGTTATGAGGCCCTACTTATTTTTTATCTTTTAAATCCTTCGCAAAGGTTTTGTCACATCAACGAGAACACGAGCTCTCCTCGATTTATCCCAACCAAGCTCATCACTCTCCATCTCGATAACATATCCAATTTTCTCCGCAATCGTGCGCACATTCCCATCAGAACGACTATCTAGTGGAAGATTGTAGAGTCGAACCCAAAAAGGACAAAGTTTAATGTTAATCGATTCAGGTTGTTCATTCCTATTAATGTCCTTAAGGAAAAGCAATTGATTGTCAAAGTTCCCCCATCGAGAATTTTCTCCTTGTCCCTCCAGTGGAAAAATTGGATGATGAGTAAGTTATTTTCAATTTTACGAAAAACTACTGCACGACTAAGGGACCAAATTTGCTTCATTGTGTTCTGAAAAGCGTCAAAATTAAAAGATCTCACCGTCAACAATTTCCCCACAAGGGACAGAGCCCATTTAGAATCTTGCCACCAGTAGAGTCACCAAGGTCTGCAATTTCTTCTTCATCGGCTGTTGTTCGCAATTTTGCCCACTTCTCTGTAATCTCATAATCCATAGCAATCACAAATCACCAACACCACCCCGCCACAAGGGAGAAAAGATTGAAATCACCAACACTCAAACCTCACGGTGATAGGAAACCCTAAGCACTCATAGCGAAACTCGAGTATCAACTCATATTTTATTTTTGAGTCTCACTAGCGAAGATGAAACGAAGTTTGTATATTTATCCTTAAATGCCAAGGATGTAGAAAAACTAAACGTGTATAGTGTATTTCCTGGCTAAAAAACATTCCTTATTGCCATTTGACAGGCACTTCTTACAAAGAAGATATACTTTACTTTTCTTCTTTCCCAAATTCAAAGATCCCAAAAAACCCAAAACCAACAAACAAAACAATGCAATCACCACCACCAAAATCCTCTCTTCCCTTTTCATATTCCTCTCACTCTTCTTCTTCTTCCTCTTCTCCTCTCTCTTTTTCCTAAACCCATTTCCCCATTAATCTCCATTTTTAATCCTCCCCTTTCTCTTCAATTTCTCCCTCCTCCCCTTCAATGGCGACCCATCAAACCTAAAACACCCCATTTCAAATTCAGCCCTTTTTCTTTGTTCTTTTGATCAATTTCTTACTATCAAATGGGAGCGTCGCTCTCGAATTCAGCCGAGGGCGGTGCTAATGGCGGAGAATGTGGCCCTGGCCTCGGTGACATACCCGAGGCCTGTATAGCTTGTGTATTCATGTATCTTACTCCGCCGGAAATTTGTAACCTTGCTCGCCTTAATCGTGCCTTTCGTGGGGCTGCTTCGTCTGATAATGTTTGGGAATCGAAACTTCCCCCTAATTATCAAGATCTGCTTGCTCTTCTTCTACCTCTTGATCGTTTCCAGGATCTCTCTAAAAAAGACATTTTTGCCCTTTTTGCAAGATCTATCCCTTTTGATGATAACACCAAGGTAATCTGATTGTGAATATTTTGTTGAATTATGTCAATTTGTGGAATTTCTAGATTAGGGTTGATCGGGGTTTTCATTTGTTTTTGATATTTGGGTTTTTATTTTATTATTGGGATTATGGGTTTTCATTGTTTTGCCATTTGGTGGTTGGGAGAATTATTGTTTTTTGGATTATGGATTGAGAAAATTGTGTTTGATTAAATGGGTTTATTGGGAATAGTAGTTTTTGTGATTCTGTGAATTTTTTGATCTCATTTTAACCCTTATCTGTTGGGATTTTCATGTAATTGGGGATTTTTATCAATTAAAATTATGTGTGTTAATTTTATAGGTCTTAGGAATTATGGGTATTTTTTATTGGTTGCGAAGAGTTGGGTTTATTTTGAATTTGTTTGATTAAAGTTGTTGTTTTGTATTCATTGAGCAGCAAGTGTGGGTGGAAAAAGTGACAGGGAAGGTGTGTTTATCCATATCGGCGAGATCAATGTCGATCACTGGGATTGAAGATAGGAGGTATTGGAGTTGGACTCCTACTGAAGAATCCAGGTAAACCAATGGAATTTGTATTTCTACTGTTTTTTTTTTTTTTTTTTTTTTTTTTTTTTTTTTTTTGTTTTAAATCTTTTTTTGAACTTCTTTTGTGATTGTAAATGAACCCTTTTGGTGGAATTTTTGTCGGAACTCGTAAAAGTTAACAACTTGGAAGATAAACTTGTGGAAGTGAGATGAGCCAATGGCATTTTAGGTGTGTAAATATATGTAAGAAGGTAATATTGGGTTACTATCCAGCATCTTAAGGAAATTTGATTTTGAAGTCAGGCCTTTTTAGTCTCTGTTAAATCCATGAGAAGGTTTTGGCTGTGGTTAGGTATGAATGTATGACTTCCTTTTGAATCAAGCAAAAGAGGGTGGTTCTAAGAGGGTAGTTTGATAACTGTTTTCTTTTAGTGTTTTGAGGGCATAGTATGATCTGGATCTTGATGATCCAAAGATAACCAGCTATGAAATTAAGGCCTTAGATACATTAGTGCAATTGAATTTAGGAGGAAGGCCAAGGATAACCTAAATCTGGTCTGTGATATGGATTTATATTAAGTGGATTTTAGATGAAAATTTTCTGTCATTAATCTTTAATTAATGAGAAACTAAATTCAATTTTAACTCTAAATCTGAAATTAATGAGAAATCGAATTCAATTTTGAATTCGCTTGAATATAAATTCCGAAGCTTAGTCCCTTAAATATGCCACCTTAGGTCTATGTTTATATCTAAAGTGGTCTTGCTCTTTACTTCAATTACCCTAAATAATTAATTAATGGAATCATTTCAATAATTAATGGAATCCATGAAAGACCAACAAATCAAACTAAACAAATAAATCGAAATTAAATACTAAATATTGATAAATAAAACATAGTGCCTAGGATGGATTTTGTTTTTGGTTCTAAGTCTAAGGTGCCAAGAAAGGTACTTTGTTGGCTAATGCTGAGCAAAATATTTCATGAGGGTACGAGACCTGGTTAAGGATATGTATTGGGATGTGTCAACAAATTTGAGGACATATGGAGGGTTGACAATAGAGTTTTCTATTACAATTGGATTGCATCAAGGGTCTGCATGAAGTCCTTTTCTTTTTGCAATGGTTTTAGGTCAAGTTACCCAGTCAATTCAAGATGAGGTACTATGGTATATGTTGTTTGCAAATGATATCGTTTTGGTGGTATAGAATGTTGGGCTTCTAAGAAGAACCACGTTAAAAAGATGGAGGTTACGGAAATCCGCATGTTAAGATGGATGTGCGGTAACACTCTAAGAGATAGAATAAGAATTGTGGTTATTCGCAAGAAATTGGGTGTTGCAGACATTGCATACAAACTAAGGGAAAATCACATGTGTTGGTTCAAGCATGTAAGATGGAGAGCTGAGGGTGCATTGGTCCAAAGAGTGGAAGAGTGGGACCATGAAGAGGTTAAACGAGGGAGAGGGAGACCTAAAATGACTTGGTTGGAAGGAGTTAAGAAGGATATGAAGCATATGGATTTGCATGAAAATGAGATATTTGATTGTAAGGGATAAAGGAGGAAGATTTTGTTGATGAGTGTATGGAATAATTACTTTTGGTTCATGTAGCCGATCCCTCTTATGTGATTAAGACTTTAATTGATTGATTTATTGGTATTATCGGAGTTGTATCTGCCTTTAATGCATGATTTGTTGCATTTAAACCCCATTGTAGTAAATTGCAACTTTACATTTTTTTAATGGATTGTATAAAACACCAAAGACAATTTTAATGGATTGCATGTGGGGATAATGTAAAAAGCAAAACATTGTGAGTAAAATTGTGAAGTTATTATTATTTACCAATTAAATAAGAAAAAAAGAGATATAAAGTCCTAAGAGTTGCATATATAAAACCCTAATTTATAAAATCCACATCTTGTGCTATATTTTATGACACCTTGTTTGTTTTCGTCAATAATAAATTTTATTATTGTTATTTAAGTGTAAAGGATTGTAAAGGAAGTGAAGGAAAGGAAAAAGAAGGGAGTGATTTAGAAACGAAAAAAGGGAGTGATTTAGAAATTTATTAATATCTAAAGCTCCAACAAAGCCTAATTTGGTTGATGATTTTTAACTTTCTTTTCTCTCTAACTACCTCCAATTTTGTGAGTAAAGGAAATTGATATTTATGGGTTTTAAGACGGTAAAATGGTGGATAGGGGTGAAAGTTCGGTTTTCGGTTTGGTTTTTTGCCCAAACCGAAACCGAACCACCATATTTCGGTTTCTAGATTTTGGAAACCATACCGCACCACTTTAATTTTAAAACCGAACCAAACCAAACCACCTAAATTTTCGGTTTTCTAAAAAAAAACCAAACCACACCGAATTTTCCTATCAAGGAAAATAAACATCAAATTTAGCAAAAAAAACCGAACCAAACCACACCGATCAAAACCGAACCAAACAAAACCACACCCCTAACCTAGATCCGCAATTACGCACCCACCACGAATCACAATTCAATCACAAACCACAATAAAAATAATGTAGAAAAACAAAACTTAAACCAAATTAAATTAAACGAAAGAAAAAGAGAACTACCTCACGTCCTCACATTCCACCAAAAAACGTCGATTTTGGGTTTTAAAGGTCAAATTCGACCATGAAAACTCTAGATCTAGAGTTTTCATGGTCGAATTTGACACGAAAACCCTTTAATTAATGTTGTACGAAATGAAAAACCATAGTTTATGCCCTTATGGAGTTCGAAAAACCTCGAAACCTTAGTTGATGGTGATGCGGGTTGGTGGGGAAAAGAGGACATGGGAGTAAAAGTGGAGAAAGGGCGGAAGAAAGAAGAGAGAGTGAGACTGAGAAGAGGAGAGAGAGTGAGACAAACAAGAGGAGAGAGAGGGCGGAGAAGAGGAGAGAGAGGGGGAACTCAGAGAAATGAGAGGGGGGATTAGGGTTTTTTCCTATATATACTAAGGGTAAAAATATGTTGGGCTAGGGTTTTTTTTAGTTTGGGCCTATATTTCGGTGTGGTTCGGTTTTGTTTGGTTTTTCATTTTTGCAAATCGAAACCGAACCATACACCGAATTTTTTTTTCTTTTTAAAAACCGAAACCGAACCACTTCCGAAAAAAACCAAACCAAATTTCTTATTCGGTTTGGTTCGGTTTTAAACCGAGTTTGTTTCACCCCTACTGGAGAGTGGTAGTTTTGAGCTAAAATTAGAGTCCCAAAGGGGGGGGGGGGGTGGAGGAAGGGAAACTTTTACATCTAGTTTTGGAACTTCAGAACAAAGAAGGGTGGAAGGGAATTTTTTTTGTCTTTAACCAATGAAAAGGGGGATTCTAATAAACATATGAAGCAGGAGTTTCAGAATGGAGAGTTGGTTGAAGTTTTGCTTTACAGAATTGGAGGAGTTTACTTAGGACCCCTATGTAAGTGGAGCTTTCTGTGGTTAACTAAACAACATTTTGCTCTTTTTAAAAATATATATAAAGAGAACTTCTGGCAATATATTACTTCCTATGTTCAACCAAGGGACCACTATAGATAGAAGGGTCTCTTTATAGAATACAACTTACAATTATAGTTAATAAACCTCTAATATTTGTAATTTTGTATGGTTGATTTCTTTGTAAAATTCAATTGCTGCAATTTCCTTAGTCTATTTTGTCCTCCAATTTCATCATGCAAACTTGGGTTTCTCTGATTTGTTTGTTATACCTTTTCTTTTATAAATCATATACTACCTCCGTTTCTTATTAGTTGCGACTTTGGGGTATTATTTGTGAGATATAAAATATTCCAAAGTTGCAACTAATACGAAACGGAGGTAGTAGATATAGTGTTATGACTTTAAAATTTTTATTTTATTTTTTTAATGTAAATGGATTATAGCTCTACTTTCTATTCATCTTATGTGTAGTTGATGGCTATTACTGTATGCTGAAGTGAGGTGCATACTGATTCCATCAACCATATGGATAGCCTTTTGTGCTTAGTTGACTGGTATTCACTATTTAGTAAAGATTGTACTATGGGAGTGAGTTTTTGTTATGATTGTTGATTATACCAGGTATTACCAGCCATTGATTTCTTTGGGTAGGGCCATTTGTACTCCATCTGTTCTTCTTCATTCTCACTTGCCATTTAAGTCCTTTTAACTTTTGCTATACTCACATTGCTGTATTCTATTTTAGGTTTTTTACCCACAATAATTACACCTTTCCACACCCTCTCTTACTTTATTTATCTTTTTCTTACATCCACCCACCTTTTCCTTTATCTCTCTTACTTTATCTTACGTCCTCTCACCTTTTTCCTCATTTTCTAAATTGCGTATATACATTAATCTAAGTAGAACATAAAAGAACTAAGGAAGTACCTCTTAGTATATAAAAAAAAAATGTAACACCCATATTAAGTTGTTATTTTATCTATGCTAGTATTATTGCTATTTTGTTAATAACCTCTTTATCACCTATCATTCTTTTGTTCTATGAATCAATCCTATTTTAATGACTTTGGCAATATTTGGACCCATGTCAAAATTATATCTTTTAGATTTCTTGAAACTTTGGGAACCTTTTAGTTAGTCACTTGCTAATAACAATGAATATCTATTATATGTGACTTCCTTCCACCATAGTGGGTCATCGGGAGTGTTAGATATGGATGGAACCATATGATATGTTTCCAATTGTAAAGGCATGTTTTCCGTGAAGATCTGATTGGTAATTTGTGCTTAATGTTTATTGATTTCCTCGAATTCATACCTTAGTAGTGTAATAATGTCATCTCTCAATGTTGTAAAATCCTTTTCCTTTCTAGAGGTCTGCAGATTGTTGAATGGGGTTTCTGCAATCATGTGGGAATTCCGACACTTGAGATTTGAGAATATGAAAATAAGGTATGGGATCATAAGAGTAGTGTTCTCGTGTTATGTCTTTCTTTGGGGCTTGGGATCTAATTTTTTAGTCTAATAAGGGCATGTGTCAACATTTTAGGGGAGTCGTAACTCTTGCTACATGTGGAAATGCTGCTTTTGAGAACATAAAATATAAGGTATTGTAACATATGTAGGAGTTTCCCTGTTCTATATCTTTGATGGGGCATGTCCATTATTTCTCTGGCATATGTTACATGTGTTAAAGGGAACAGGGAATTTGTTACATATGTTACAATACCTTATATTTTGTACTCTTGGCACCTGGTTTGTAGCTCTTTTATCATCTTCTCTTCACACCATTTTCTAGTTTGACTCTTAGTTTTAAAAGGCGCAAGGCGCACCAAGGCGTTTATGGTCCTTGCAGCCTAGGCGCAAGGCGAAGGCGCGCGCCTTTTGTATGCAAGGCGCATGTATTTATATATTTATTTCAAATTATTTTTTTACGTTGATTGTACTTAATATCAATTAAAAAGATTCATAATAAATTTAGCTGGGTCACCTACGGAAGGCACGCACGTAAAGCGCCTTTGGTAAGGCGCGCGCCTTTGCTGCTCAAGGAAAATAACACCATTTAACCCGAGGCGCGCTTTTTAAAACCAAGGTTTGACTGAGCACTACAATATCATTAAAAAATCAAAAGTTTTAAAACCAACATAGGTTTAGGAAATATCAATACTCATCTAGATGGTTGAGACAGATGTTTTAGCTTAAAAGCTAAAGCTACTTGTTCATGAGTTGTGTTGAGTACAAAATCTTCTCAAGGCTATTAAATTTGCTGTCTCATATTACTTTGCCATTATCCTTATGTGGAAGTTCTTGAAATGTCTTTGTACTTTGATAACCATAGATATATATGCCAATCTATGAATTCATAGTGCTGAGCAAACTTTAGCAGGTGCATGATTACCTGCTCATGATTAAAACTTGATCTTAAGGTGCTGAATATGTTATCCCTCTACCTTGGTTGTGAATTGGGTTATTCAAACTTAAGGACACAAGTATAAGCCCAGTTTGATGGTGGATAAGCAAATTGGAGTGTCAAAGAAGAGTATTCCTCTTCTTAGGTACATACTAAATACTCCCTCCGTCCCTAATTGTTTGCCCCATGTTCATTTACTACTTTATTAAGTTTTGGTTAAGTGAATTGATCAGAGAGAAAAATAGTGGGGCATAAAGTATTTTTTGTGCGAGTAAAAGTGGTGGTCCCCATAGACATTCAAGGTATGGGGCAATCTTTTAGGGACACCAAAATATGGAAAATGGAGCAAACAAATAGGGACAAAGGGAGTATCTAGTAACCATCAGCATCAACATTATCATTTAGGCATTTTTGGGTTTATTCGTTTGTCTATTATCCTTTGGTTCTGGATTGCATAGGGCAGGTATATGGTATACAATCTAAATTTCTCTCTTCTACTGGTCTAACTAACGAGACTAAGAGTACGGACACATGTATGATATATGTGATACTTCTTTCATGACGAAAGTATTGCAATGATTGTCTTTTAATAAGATTTCACTTTCACAAGTATTGCAACACTTTTGTATAAGTAATAGCCTTTTTCACTCTTCCTTGCAATAATTGATACTGAACTACTGATAGGGCTTTCAGTTCATTTTCATTTTGCCTCTTTCGAACGGTCTAATGTCAATACTTTAGTTAGTATTTTTGCTGTGGTCTTAAAGCAGTTACTTCTATGTTGTTGGTAGCCTTTAAGTTTAATCATCATCTATGGTTTCCTTTCCAGGTTCCAGGTGATAGCTTATCTGCAGCAAATATGGTGGTTTGAGGTTGATGGTGTTGTACAATTCCCTTTACCTCCTGATGTCTACACTCTTTCCTTCAGGTTACATTTGGGGAAATTTTCAAAGAAACTAGGACGTCGCACATCTAACTATGAACACACACATGGGTGGGATATAAAGCCAGTCCGATTTGAGCTTACTACTTCAGATAATCAGCATGCTACTTCTGAGTGCTATTTGGATGATCCAGAATCGGATGAGATGAAGGAAAACCTTAAGCGTGGGTGTTGGATAGATTATAAAGTTGGTGAATTTATTGTCACAGATACAGATCCTGTACCTGAAGTCAGGTTCTCCATGAAGCAGATTGATTGCACGCATTCCAAAGGTGGGCTTTGTGTAGATTCAGTATCAATCATTCCTAGTGATTTAAGAGAGAGAAGAAGAAGATTGCTTTCTAATTAGCTATATCAAACAAATCACCATGCCTATTATATAGTTAGCTGTCTGGACTCTGGAACTTTGCATACTGGTATCTATCATGCTCTGCATACCTTATAATAATTTTGTTGCATGAGGAATATCGTATCTATATGGTTCTGTAATCTTCGCTGAAGTAGCTTGCCTTATTTTGCTTTATTTTACACACAAAATTACAGAGGAAGAATGTAGGGAATATATACTGTTTTTGTTTGCTCAGATGCTTAATGAGCTTGTGATTACCTGGGATTTGCTCTGATGTGCATTTTGAGCATGTAAATTATTTATTGCTTATTTTACCACCACATTCATTATACCGAAGTTGTGAAAGGATTGTGAAATTGGAAAGTATCTGTACATTTTTGCCAAATTGTGTTAAGTGTTCTTGATTATCGAAACCCTGAACTAGTGAACTTGAATATACGAAGAAGTGATCGATAGGTTTCATAGGGATGTACTTTAAAGTCCATTTCAGAGGGTAGAATGGCAACACCCATATCTATTCTGGCACGCCAGTAATGGTCATGGATGGTTGACTCATGGACTGTCTTAGTGTGATTTTTATAATTCTTGCACTTTCCCTTGCATTTTATAAACCTAGAAAAAGATGGTAATGGCGTGCTGCTAGCATGAGGATATTGGATGTAAGACCCGACATGAGGCTTCTTTGTTGGCTATGGGCTGTGCATATAGCCGGTAATCTTACTTACGGATCATTCTTGCATGGTAAGATTTATAGCTAAAGGCAGTGACTTTTGAAGGGGACAATGTATGTACTAACTAGGTATCTTATTTCGCTCAAAGCAAAATTAGAAGAGGGTGGCCTATCACATGAAACACGCAAAACAAGGCATTTTTAATCAGTTTTTGTCAATTTTGATCTCAAATTGAACACGTAGGGCCAAAATACCCCCTAAACCCCTAGCATGCACGGAAGTCGAATAATATGTTTAAAACTAGATTTAATGGTTTTCTTAATAGTAGGTGGTAAAATACAATTTTTTGAAAGTTTTTTGGTGGTAAAATATAAGTTTTAGAAGTTTTGGTGGTAAAAAACAATTTTGTTTTTATTTTTTATTTCTTTTTGTGGTAAAAGTAGAATAATCCTCTATTTTGAGCCAGTTAATTTTTGTAAAGAGTGTTTTAGCATTATTATTATTATTATTATTATTATTATTATTATTATTATTATTATTATTATTAGTAGTAGTAGTAGTAGTAGTAGTAGAACTACTACTACTATTATTATTATTCTATGAAACCCATGCATCGGTTTGTTTGAATTTTTTAAAATAATTTTTTATATTTAATTAATTTAAACTGAAAATTTTCATTCGCCAATTTTGCTTACGTGTCATTTAAATTATTGTTAAAATGGTAGTGCTAGTTAAATTTTATACAACTTTATGATAGCTCTTTTTTTTCAAAAAAAAAAAAAAAAGAAAAAAGAAAAAAAAGAAAAGAAAAGTAAAAGGTAGTTGTTTCCAAAATACGTGCTTTAATTGATAATTCTTGATAAAATTTCCTAGATGAAATAAGCTGAAAAAGTTCCTTATAGAAAACAAACTAGCATAGTGCCCATGTGATGCATGGTTTATAAAGTATATTATTAATTCCATAAAATATAAATTTGTTCAATGAATAAAAACAAACTCATTTATATTAACAAATAAATTATAAATTGTTATACTCACAGTAATGGCCAAACACAAAATATTAAGCGAATATGATATGAGTAGTATAGTAATTTATGTCATTCACAATTTTTGGTATGCGGCCTGTTGTATCGTGCGACATGGGTTACTTGAGTTACTCAGTCAGGGGTTACTCGAGTTGCCTGAATTACTCGAGTTTCTCAGTCAGGGATTACTCGAGTTACTCAGTCAAGGGTTACTCAAGTAGTCGGAAATACTCGAGTTACACGGTCAGGATTTACTTGAGTAAGTCCTGACTAAGTAACCCCTGATTGAGTAACCCTTGAGTAACCCACGATCGAGCCCCTGACCGAGTAACCCCTTAAGTAACCCTTAACTAAACCCTCAATTAACCCTTGACTGGACTCCTTAAGTAACTCGTGATCGATTTACTCGAGTAACCGCTGACCGAACTCCTTAAATTAACTCTAGCTAAGTAACTCGAGTAACCCCTGACCGAGTAACTCGAGTAACCCATGATCGAGTAAACCCTAGAGTAATAACCCTTGACCGAGTAACTCGAGTATCCCTGATTGAGTAACCCCTTAAGTAACCCTTGACCAAGTGAACCCCTCGAGTAACCCATGTTCAAACCCCTTAAGTAACCTCCTGACCGTGTAACTTGAATAACCCTTGACCGAATAACTCGGGTAACCCCTAACCGAGTAACTCGAGTAACCCATGACCGAGTAAACCCTCGAGTAACCCCTAACCGATGGGTAACTCGAGTAGCCCCTAAAGTAACCCTTGACTGAGTGACCCCTCAAGTAACCCATATTTGAACCCTTGACCGAGTAACTCCAGTAACCCTTGACCGAATAACTCAAGTAACCAC
Source organism: Chenopodium album (assembly GCF_948465745.1). Classification (NCBI taxonomy): domain Eukaryota; kingdom Viridiplantae; phylum Streptophyta; class Magnoliopsida; order Caryophyllales; family Amaranthaceae; genus Chenopodium; species Chenopodium album. The sequence goes on along the minus strand of NC_137859.1, from coordinate 31,965,435 downwards.
TGACTGAATAACTCGGATAACAACTAATACCCAATTTCCCCTTAGTATTCGTCAATATATTTACCCACCCAAAAATAATGAACATGTATTTTATTCACCAATAGGTACATTTGTTTCACAAGCATAGTAACAGAAATTATCACATCACATTCATATATAACGACCAGCAACATCTAATTAAATATTGCACTAATTAATAGGTATTTATATGCTTAGGAGTGTATATGAATAGAAGATAATTATTGAGATAAAGGAAAAATATTAGTTACTTATAAAGTATACATATTATATATAATTTATTTTGAAAAATATGAGCATTAACTTTTGTAATTAATGAAATTTAGGTATCAGATTCGTAAATCTTCTCAATTTGAAAACTCAATATTTTAATCTAAAATTACATTCGTAGGAAATACACAGTATTCAAATCAATTAAAATAAACAAAAAAAAAAAAAAAAAAAAAATTAGAACATAATGTAAGAGGAAAAGTCTTCATAACAAAGGATTATAATCAACATATCTCACTTATGAATTTATGATATTAAAAATATGCTATATACTTGTAATATCTATAAATTTATATGGTAGAAAATTATAAGGTAAAATAGTTTATTATATTCTTTATATGTATGGAAGTTTCTTGTGGAATATTCACATTAAAATCATGTACTTCCTCCGTTTTCTTTTAGATGCAACACACACTTTTTCACGGTATTTAAGAAATGTAGGGTTCACATGATATAATACACTTTAAAATGGGATGAGTGGTTGTTAGAATTGTAATTTAGTGGGCCGGAAATAGTATAGTTTTTCCCTAAAGTAACTTTTTTTTTATAGTGTGTTGCAAGTATTGTGACATTTTCTTTTTAGGAAAGTGTTGCAAGTAAAAGAAAACCTAACGGAGGAAGTATATGATATGGTTCCATATAAATACTTTACTAATATAAATCATTTGCTTATATAATAAATTTAAATTTTAAAATCAATTAACTTATACTAAAGGCGAATATAAAATGACACATGTCAATATGTGATTAAAAAAAATCCCGCCTTTTTTTAACTTTCCAAATTCTTCTTCTAATATATATATAGATTCAAGTTAATTATTATTCCAAATCTTCAATATATTTTATACTCCGTATAGCATAACATTTCACTGCCAAATAAAATAATAAAACATTTTGCAACAACATATAGAAAATTTAAGCAAAATAATATTATTAAAATAATATGCATAATATATAATATAAATTTGTACCGAATTTATAAAATATCATACGGGTATATATATACAACGTTTGTCATACTTTTATAAAGAGGAAAAATTTATACAAAAATTATTGAAAAACTTGAAATAAAATTGTCTTAGTTAAAAAATTTGGTAAATTTGTGCATTGTACGGGACCATGTACCCTATTTTATTATAATATATACATACATATAAATTTAATTTTTAGTTTTTCTTTGTTATGTATGATTTTATAATTAGTTTTATTATTATTGATTTCTTAAATTTCTCTTCTTCCTTTTAATTATGCTTATTTTAATTACATGTTTAGTTTAGTTTTAATTATACATGAGTAGTTTAATTCTAGGGTTTTGGAGATCTATGATTCATATGAAGGGATGATTTATTATTGGAGAGTTTGAGTTACGCATTTTTCTGAATATTCCTCCAATTTTACAATAATAAATCATCCTGGTGATTATCCTCCAATTTACACATCACCAGAATATTCCTCCAATTTTTCAATGTTCCTCCAATTTTACAATAATAAAATTGGGAGAGTTTGTTTAGTTTAGCATTTGCTTATGAGTCGCTCAGATGATTTTTTCAAGTTTATCTATTATCCTGTTGATGTACAACAAACAACTCGTATTTACTAAAAGCATTTGGTCTAGGTAATGCATCTTCATTTTTTTTTATTGAAATTATAATTATTACTTTTGAATAATTTATAACATTTTTTTAGTGCTTGATGTTCATGATAGGGATGGTGGACGTGTGGATCTTTCTCCTCATATGGGGAGATTGGGAATAGATCTTCGGATTGCTTCCATCTATCGTATTATTTGTTTCATTGACATGGTATGTTTTTTATTAAATTTTTTTTATATATGTTGTATTAATTTTTCTCAATTTATATTAATTACTTGAATATTAATTATAATTGAATAATGTAATTTAACTCTTAATACATGTTGTATTCATGTATGCATTGACCAGCACAAGCTCATTTACATCAATGGTACTCCTCTACAACAAAGACACAACTAATTGCCATATAGAGGGGTTTGAGCTTTGTACGGTATATATATTAGCTAATATATCAGCGTTAGATGCCACTCTTTGCCTTACATATTCCTCCATTGTTGGACTTTGGGTTGGACTCTCGGTTAAGTAATCTGTATTCAAGATTAAATACTATAGTGTGCCTTATAAATCTATATTATTTAAATATTTGTACGCTAAAATAAATTGAATCTATATTATAAATCTTTATGCATCTGTAAAAAAAAAAAACAAGACAATCATTCTTATCATTATTATGTATGTCTTAGATTGCCTAGGTGAGGAATTAATATGTATATATTCTTTGCTTTGTACATATTAAGGCCAAACTGCAGCACATAAATTAAAGAATATTAGATCTGAAATTCATTGCAAGAAAAGAAAGAACCTAAATTTTTAAATTGGTCAGAAATTTTAAATATTTTACTACCTCTGCTTCTTATTACTCGCAACAAAGTACAAGATTGCGGACGCCGAGGCAAAAGATTGAAGGGGGATTAATTAAGGGGAGGGGTAAAGTATTAGGGGAGTTAAAAGGAAGGGAAAGAAAAGTGGTCCATGTGAAAGAGAGAGAAAGTGAGGGAGGGAATCTTTTTTAGTGGGGATTAGGAGTAGTAATGTTGTGAGTTATAAAATAAGTAAGGGTAAAATTGTCAATTTATAAGAAAAAACCTACCATAAAAGGAAAGAAAGTAAGTTGTTGCGAGTAATGTGAACCTTCCAAAAAAGGAATTTGTTGCGAGTAATAAGAAGCGGAGGTAGTATATATTATATATTACACACATATTGCACATACAACTTTGTGTATATTACAGGATAGATTTATCTGAATTTTGATATCATATTTCCCATTATAAATAATTCAATTTTTTTTTTAATGTTTGTAACATTTTTTTTTTTTTTTTTTACAAAACTTAGGTGGGGTTAGTTGACTCTATTTCCTTGAACATATATCCGTCCCTATCTCGTTTTTTTTTATATTGGCAAATGCAAATTGTAAGTAGTGAAATTATTTTTATTGTTATTATATTTGGTCTCATTTTATAGCACTTTATATAATAATGATACTTGTTTTGTTTATTAGCTATAAGAATGATGATTGGGAATTCAATTTGTTTTAGCGTTCGAATAATTTTTCCACTAATTTGTTTTAGCGTTAGTTGTCACTCTTTGCTACTCTTTTCCACCAATTTGCTTTAGTGTTAGTTGCCACTCTATATATGTATGGAAGTTTCACGTGAAATATTCACATTAAAATCATGTACAGTATATGATATGATTCCATATAAATACTTTATTAATATAAATCATTTGTTAATATAAAAAATTTAAATTTTAAACTTAAAATAAAAAAAAAAGACAAGGACACCTGTCAGCCATGGAGCTACTGTCAAAGTTGTACGGTACATTTGTAATTTCTTAATGGCACCACTCAACAAATTCTTCAATGAAAGAGACTAATCATATATAAATATAAAGCGCTAAAGCTAGGAGTTACCATAGATGGATAGACAAAGTTTTGAAACCCAAAAAAAAAAGTTGAGGTTAAGGTGGTGGAGTATGTAGCAACATGGCCAACATCGTTCATCACCTTATAACTCTGAGACTTGAAGTCTAGGGATCAAATCTCATGGAATTCATTTGAGGGATTTTCCTTGTTCTCTCTCAAGGGAGCCTCTTAACTTATCATTGAAACATAATGTATTTAAAATTAGTGTTGTAACAATTTTTATGTGTATCATGATTCACGAATAAATGGCTATAAATTTATAGTTTCTTTATTCATGATTTTCCTTTAAGAAAACTCGTAAAAACATATATTTTTTCTCTTTTGGTTATTGAGTTTTTATGGGAGTCTCCTAAAACCCTATTAGTTAAAGTATGTAAACTTGTTAGTTACTCACATGTCCATGAAAAGTGTCATATAAGTTGATGAGTAAGAAAATCTCAATGTAAGTGACATGAACATATTTGTTATCTTTAATAGAAATACTCATACAAGAAGATTATTTATGGACGGAAGAGAGTATTCCGTATTGTGTATGCTCAAGTCTAGAGATTACACAATGACATATCACAATCTCTTAAATTAAAATTAATACACAATTGTAGTAAATACATAAGGGCAGTTCTACAACAATCTTGACTCCCTAGAAGAGTAGTAGTTATCAATCTTCTGAGTGGAAATTCAAATATCCAGCAGATCAGAAAATCTGACACTTTTCATTGATTGCAATTAGCCCCAAAACTAAAACCCAAGTATAACCAATTCAACAACGAAAGATTAAGATACAACTTGTGTTACTGGTGCTTAAACTCTTTTTTTCACCTCAAATTTCCATGTCGGATTTTCAACACTCAACATAAAATATAATTATATTTTTTTATTCTTATGGAAAATAGCCGAGTCTGTCACTTGGACCATTGGACACATACAAGTAAGGCATGGATACCCGTAACATCCCAAAACTAAAACACAAATATACCCAATCCAACAATGAAAAAATAAGATACAACTTTATGTTACTGATGTTTAAATCTTTTTTCACCTCAAGAATTCATATCGGATTCTCAACACTCGAGCATAAAATAGAATCATATTTTTTTTATTCTTTTGCAAAATAGCCGAATCTGTCACTTGGACCATTGGACACATACAAGTAAGGCATGGATACCCGAGTTTGTGTAACATATGAGTAGAACGGAAACTGATTTTGGCACACTCTAAATTGATTTTGGCACACCCCTATGTGAGAACACAATTTTCTATACTCTTCTCACAAAGGGGTGCGCCAAAATCAATTTAGGGTGTGCCAAAATCATTTCCTGAGTAGAACATATGAGTAGAAGTCTAGGAGACAACTTTCTGTTAACACTGCAAGTGAATTAAGGGTTTACACTGTATTTAAGCAGCAAATGACTCGGGATTGATGATAACACAGTACTCTGCATTCTTCAACTATCTCTTTCTCAACTTTGTTTTTTCTATTAACAGTTATGAAGAAATAAATAAAACTTGCAGGTAACATCTACTCATTATATGCTTCACATACTAGCAACCTTCTATTAAATTGTCTTAAGCTATGTTTTTATTTCTCTGTTAACTGCTAGAGCTCTGTTTGGCTGTGAAGGCGTGAGAAGAGGAATTCATAAGCTGTCTGTTTTAATTAAGACCAGAATTTGGGGACCTGATGGTGACTTTTTGATGCCATCCAAACAGGCTCTCTATTTTGTAGTAATGCTCTTTCAAAATTTATTCCTCTTTCAGTTTAGTTTATGTTATGAAAAGATGATGTAACTAAGACTTTGTAACTAATAGTTTAAATTTCAATTGAATTATTAGTTTCACAAAGATGAGAGTAAATGAAAAGATACCCCCTAAAATAAAAGTAAACCTACTAAGTTTTGCTCGGACTCAGGTGGGTATGTGTTCAAGTGTCCAACTCGGCTATTTTATGATTTTAAGATTTATGTCAAAAACAAATCAAAGGTATGTATGAAGTTTTTTTCCCTATGTTTGATGGTCAATAATCTAAAACAGATAGTATGTCATAGAAGTAAACTCTAGCAAAATAGAATATAATACTTAATTAAATTTTTAACTTTATAGTGGCTTGAACTTTGTTTAAATAGGTGATGTAGAGAAGATCAACAATCACTTCTATTACAAAGAATCTTTTGTGATTAAATTCATACTATAAATGGTTTCAAAAAAAAAAAAAATATTCATACTATACATAATAAATTGATCGATAACACCAATTTTCCTTAGCCTTGTTAAGTCATCTATGCAAAGTTGCTGCTAACAGTCTCACACTGTCACACAACTTAAAAGAGACGATGCAAAAGAGTAAGCTGATAATAAGGGGGCATGCGCAAAACAACCATCGGTCAAACAACTTCATTTTACCAAAGCATGATACACGTCATGCTTCACAAAATCACAGGTTGTAACAAAAACAAACGTGACAATTAATTTTAGACAGTATCATCAGTACGGAGTGCATCTAGAAAAATCTAGCACGTAAAACAAAGTTATGCAGAGGCATCAATCCCTAGCTAGCTAAAAGTAATAATTATTACAGTAGCAATTTTAGCCTACCACCCTCAGAGAAAGTCCTTTTTGTAAAAAATAAATTCTTCACATTCTAAACTTTAAGCCAACATTTCTTGAAATTATGAGAGTGAAGTCCCTTTCTTTATATTATTGTCCTTTTTTTGTCAAATGATTTAAATAACGAAGAGTAGACAATTGAATAATAAGTTACCCAAATGTTTGGGATAGTTTTTAAGTAGAAAGTAACCAAATATGGATTGGAATACTAAGATCTTAAGGAGCCCTCCCGAGATCTCTTCCACCAACTCACTTTACAATTCTTGTAATCAATATGATCGTTTTTCTGGTGAGTTTTCACTGTTACATTTAGGTATATTTTGTTTACATTTCTGTAGATCATAAAACCTTATAGGTATTTCAAGCACATTGAATACATATTAATACACGAACTATATATGGATGTACTTGATGATATAAGTAGCAATATTTGTAGAATCAAATGAATTGAGCAAGTAGCTTTTGATACTTTTTATTCTAATTTCATGCCCTCGGCTTTGCATCCAAAAAAAAAAAAGAATTGAACAAGTCATGTTTTTACGGTATTGTTGCAAGTTTTTAAGTTTTCATGATTTTTTTTTCCAAATTTAATAACACGGTGTTAGAAGTCGGTGGGTTATTATATATTTCTGTTAATAATTGTGTTGTTAATTATCTTTGGTAAATATCTCTTAGGAGTTTTAGCTTACCTTAGTTTGTACTATTTAAGTACAAAGTAAGCTGTTTTCTCCAATTTTTCTCTAGTTTAATATGTTTGGTTTGAATCAGGCTTCTAATTAATAGTCAGTTTTTATATGAGTTATCGTGTAGAGTAGCTTAATATTATGAAGTACGAAGTATTAGGTTTAGAGGAGCTTGATTGCTTGCTTTAAACGAACTCTTTTTCCCTTTTTTTTTTTTTTTTTTTTTTAAATATGAGATTTTTTAAGCTTTTGTTATTGTTTAATTAGTTGGTATATATGTTAGAACTAGTTTAGCTCGTATAAATTTGTCGTTAAACTTTGTACTACCTTCTAGTTTAGCTTTTGTACTTTGTAATAGGTTGATTAAGCATGCATATATGTAAGAACTAGTTTAGCTTTTGTACTTTGTAATAGGTTGATTAAGCATGCATATGTCAAGAAATAAAATTTTATTATGAGTGTTCAATATTAAGTTCGCAATACTACTCGTACTTCTATTATACTCATTTAACTTTTGGAATTGGTTTCTTCAAAAAAAAAAAAAAAAAAAATTGGAATTGAATCTTTACAACAGTACAAAAATAACCCTAGCTTAGGTGTTCATAATATTCTATAACAATTACGAGTATTAATTTTTTTTATACGCTAAACATGCACCATTATAATGCTTATAAGCTTGCTTGTTATTTATATTCCCCAAGGTTTGGAGGTGATGAAGCATCATGGTGCAGTTGAGATGATGGCAGCAAATGTTATTCCATCAACTATGGAAAGAGACATGGTTATGATGAGCTTTGGCAATCAAGAAAAGATGAAAAGGCGGCTAACGACGAATCAACTAGAGTCATTGGAGAGTAGTTTCCATGAAGAGAGGAAGCTAGACCCTGATAGAAAAATGAGGCTTGCTAGAGAGCTCGGCCTTCAACCTCGGCAAGTCGCGGTTTGGTTTCAGAATAGGAGAGCAAGGTGGAAGGCTAAGAAGCTTGAGCATTTGTATGATGCTCTTAAGCTTGAGTTTGAAGTTGTGACTAAAGAGAAGCAGAAGCTCCAAGAGGAGGTTAGCATCATCATCTTTCTATTAGAGTTTATATCTATCTATGTGTTATTAAGGTTTTGCATGATTTTCTTTTCAAATGATAAGGAATATAAGATACCATAAACATATAACATCATTTTACTTGTAAAATATATATCTAGATTGCTTTTATTGTTAATTGTCATGTTTATAATAAAATGTCACAATTTGTGATAATAGTAACCCCTCTTAACTAAAATAAGTTTTAGACATTGTTAATATGATTTGAAATCACATTGTTACTTGTCACAAATTATTTGAGATAAAGTCTTCAAAAAAAAAAAATTATTTGAGATAAAGGTGGTAATGATCATCATGATAAAAAAATAGTACAAGTACATAAATTATTAACCCGGTAAGGTTATTATTCCAGTTTAGGTTGGGAGAGCTTATTCCTCCAATTGCTCGAATTAGGATTTGTTGGAGTCTAGTTATCTTTAAACCACCTGGTATACTTATGCGAATTAGTATCTAAATGATCAATTACATGTAGAAGGTTATTGCTAACGCCTAACGGTGTCAATAAAATGGGGCTTGCGATGTGTATATGCTAAGCAATGTTTTACTTCGTACAAGTTTTATAACCAATCAATAATTAGTTAAAAATAAAATGAATGAACAGGTACAAAAATTGAAGTCTATGCTAAAGGAACAAGCTACAAAGAAGCAAGTCTACAGCAGCTATACAGAAGCCTCATGTGAAGAGACCGTTGAGAGTACGTCAGCAGCAGCTGCAAACCAAAACAAAAGTAATGGTCGTGAGCACAAAGAGGGTCACTTTCTCTTCAATGTTGACAATTACAACGCAATTTCATCACCTTCTTATTGGGGTTCTCTTGCATGATTGATCACCTTAATTATGTTTTAAATTTAATTTATATTAATATACCCTAACTTTTACTAGAAAAATTATTTAGCAAGATATGTTGATTAGTGGTACAACTAGTATTTTGGCTGCTTTTGTATGTATGTACTACTAGTAATTGAGAGCTTCACTACTCTAACATCATGATGTTTTACCAAATCTACTTTGGATATTTTGCTCAATCTATAGTATTATGAATTAGGATTGCCTGTGTTAAGTGCAAGTGTGTGAGTATTACACTATCACGGAGTATTTATGTACTTACATGTCCCACATTGATAAATAAAATATAGTTATCACTTTCAACAGAAGTGGCTAATCCTCATGTCGTCCATTGGTTTTAGTATGACACCGCATTTGACTTTGTTAGTAGGCTTTTAAACCTTTTTTTTTCCTCTCTTCCAAATTTATATCTATACTTAGTATTTAAAAACTATAACCAAGAAACTAAGAAAGACACATGTCCTCATCATCCATTCTATTACACTTCTCTAACGATAGTGCCACATGCCATCTTACACTATTAATTTTTTATTACACCATTTTCTTTTACTTCATCTTTCATACACACTTCATCTCTTCATCTTCTTCTCTCCCTTTAATTCAACCTTTTCCTATTCTCTCTACTTTAATTTTAGCACTTCCACCTTCGATTAAAGCCTCTTTTTTAATTAAAGTTCTAGAATTTTAATTTCTTTAATCATGTTTCTGATTACTTATTATACCCTATAATGACTTACTGATATTTCCTCACTTATCTCTCAATATAATTTTATATAAATAACCCGTGCATTGCACGGGCCAGAAGGCTAGCTTGAGTTAATCGGTGGCCAGTAAGCTTAGGCCTTAGGATCAAATCTTCACAAGATTGTAGGTGGGTGGAACTTAAATGATCTACCGGACTATCAGTGTTGGACTTACAGGGTTGTCATTCGCAAAATTTTCCAGGCAGCGACAAAAAACCTGATAATTTGGAGATAAGATGACTTCACTACTCTTGTTATGTTAAGGATTATAAGGATATTGTCCATCCCTTTTAGTATGTCTTTTAAATTAAAACAGTTATTGAAGGAGAATTAAACTTGAGATCAATTAGAATTTTCTTGAAATTCCTCACTATACTATATAATTCCTTAGTGCAATCTTATTAAAGTTTTCATTACATTTAAATTTTTAGTAGCTTTAAGGTAAACAATTAAGTGTAGCTAGCTAGTTATCCAAGTGTCTCTAAAGCTCTCTTGAATTGTCACTCTAGTCTAGAGTTCAAATCCGTTGTTAACCATTTTTCCCAACATTATTTTGATGACCACTACATGTTTAGATCATTTATGCATACATGTTTAATTTGGATGATTTTGTATTCAATACATAATTGTGCACGCCCTGTATGTGAATCATGGATACGCCTAAATCTGATATTCAAAGTAAAAATTGTTAAACCCTGTATGTGATCCTTTCCAATATGCATGTGTAAAAAATTGCAATATGATAATCAAAGTAAAAATTTAGAGCATTGCTCAAGACATGCACTAGTTATCAATAATTATGCTAGAGACAAAATAATCAATTGTAATCTACGAGTATAATATAGTTACAGAGTTGATAGGCCGTCGTCGAGCCTACCAAAGATAAAAACCTAACTTGGTCTCTCTAATGGATAGAAAGGGCAAATAAGGGTCGATCCCACAAGGACTAAGGGGAGCACTAACAAATATTGATTTGTGATAAGCTAAGACAAGTCTTTTTGGGTTTTGAGTTATAAAGAAAAAACTACAAACAATAATATAAAAAGGATCTTGGGAAGGTATCCACCAATGAAGTCATTCACAAACTACAATTTAACATACAAAACATAGCATTTGGGAATAAATTAGGGGAAGTCATCTAAGGCACCCAACTACTCTCTCAAGCTAGAGGGATTACTTGAATCATGAATACAAGGTACTCTCGTGGTTACAAAGCATAAAGCAAGTGTTAAAACATAATCACAATGACATAAACATTCCCTTGACTAGAAATTCCTATTCTCATGGCATTTCAAGTCAATTAAGCATAATGGAGCTAACTCAAGTTCATCTCTCGATCCTTCGTTGAGAAAGCTTAGATAAATGGTTCTAGCAATGGCCACTTACAAGAACTAACAATGAAACCACTTAAGCTCAACTAATTAACATCCCACATTAGCTAAATCAACACATGCAAACAAGTATTTGTGAATTCATCAATGGTTTCAACCATCCCAAGTAAATAAACTACTCACAAAACATTATAAATTCCAAAAATTAAGGGAGTTAACAACTAAGAACATGAATTCAAACACTAATCTAACATAAACAAGTAATTAAACTAGAAAAGATGCAAAAATAAGTAATTAAAGCAATAAAATAAGAGAGAGAGTAAGAAATTCTCATTGATTTTGCAAGAAATAATTAAATCTTCAAGTCTCCTTCCTTCAATTCTTCATATTCCAAGCTTTTCAACAAGTTTTCCCCACTTTCTCTCTCTAGAAAATGAGAGTTTCTCTCTCTAAAAACCCTAACCTAAGCTAAAACTATACTAACAAGATCTTTTTTTTTATACAATCGGAGCTAAGAAGGTATTTATATTACCCCAAATAGAAAGGACGGAGAAAACGAGAAAAACGACCCGTCTACAGGTCGGCACGGACGTGCCAAAGGTTGCACGGATGTGCAGACTTGTTAAAATACGAGCAGTAGCTACTGCCTGACCTTGCACGGTCCCTGCACGGACGTGCCACTTATTGGCACGGACGTGCAGCCCTTTTCTGGCGAAACAGCTTATTTTCGGAAGGTCATAACTTCTTCGTTACTCATCAGAATAAGGCATGTGACCAGTCGTTGGAAAGCTCTTGAGCTGAACTTTATTCTCCAATTTGAATCACTTCAAAATGTTGAGTAGAACAAAAGTTATAGTCAGTTGAAGTTGACCCTTGTGCAAACAATCCAAAGCTTTCCAAAAGCTTTCCATTTCTCTTTAAGGCACTCATCCTTCTTCCTCCATTGCTCTATCAACCAAGCTTGCCCTTCTCCTTGTTCACTCATGATTGATCACATCCATATATGGTGCTAAAAATAGCTACATTACATCAAAAACACAAACAACCCGTGAAGCATGGATGGTACAAAATTTGTATAAAAATAGGATAAATAATGAACTTTGATGTCGAATAATCACGAAAACAAGGTTCAAAAGTACCCTAAAATCGTACCAAATAACAAGTTATCAAGAGTCAATTAATGTGGTTTCTCCAAAACCTCAAACCTCAATCCTCAACTCTCATGAATTTCTTTTTTGGCTATAACCTCCCATTAAATAACTTCCATTATTTTTTGTTAATAACTTCCACCTTTCCTATTATTTTTTCTTTCTAAATATACATGTTACGTATATACCGTGCGCTAGCATGGATACACTCTAGTTTACCTAAAATCTACACAATCACTTTTAGTTTAGGTAAGTAGTTTGTATTAGAGAATCAAAGTTGGCCTAGCTAGTAGTTGAAGGTCCTCCTTCCACCCCTATGAGATGAGTTCAATTCTCACTCCAAGTATATAGATTTGTATTTGTTTAAGAATGCATTAAAAGAATCTAAAAATCAAGACGGATCTATTAAGATATCACGTGATTATTATTATGTTTTAAAGTATAAAAAATCTGTCATATTATAGTAAACTAGATGAAGCCCGTGCGATGCACGGTTTGTTTGATTTTTAAATTTTTTTTTTATTAATGTGCTAAAATTTGTTATATATTTGGATAAAATTCCTAATATCAAAAGATAATATAATATTTAATTAGTTTAAACTTTAAAATTTCATTCGCCAATTTTGCTTACTTGGCATTTGAATTATTTAATTATAAAAGAATTTAATAATCTCTTATTTGATTGGCTACAACAAAAATTTATAATCCTACGTGGCGTTCTAAGAAAATTAAATCCTACGTGGCTCTCTAAAAACTCGGGAAAAAATATATATATATATATATTAGATTTTAAATGATCTAAACAAAAAATAAAGAAGGGAGTATTATCAATCAATTATCATCAACAAATTATCTATTCATCATTTTGTATTTTACATAAAAAAAAAAAAAAAAAAATATATGATAATTGATAAAGAACAAAAAAAAACCCAATCATGAAAAGGGTCAAAAGGTTCAACAACTAATTCATTCTTTTTCCCATCCTATCTGACACCGAAAGACCATACCTTACCTGATACCTCCCTTCAGATCGGAAAACTCACCGGAAAATGGACAGCCGGCGAAAATCCACGGCGGAAGTCTCGGCGGAGAAAGCGGAGCTGAGAGAGAAAGAACCGGCGGTCGAAGAAGAGGAAGAAGAAGAAGACGAAGTGAGCGAAAGTGGAAGCGATTATACGTCGGAAGACGAAGGAAAAGATGATTATAGAAGAGGAGGTTATCATGCTGTTCGAATCGGCGATTCCTTCAAAAATGGAGCTTATGTTGTTCAGAGTAAGCTTGGTTGGGGCCATTTCTCCACCGTTTGGCTTGCTTGGGATACCAAACACTCGGTATTTCTTCAATTTGTGTTGTCTTGATTAATTTCTATTTTTGATCGGGAAATTAATTTAGGTTTTTTGATCTGGATTGTTTTTGTTTGATTTTGAGTTTTTGACCTTGTTTTTGGTGTTTGATTGATGTTTTTGTTGATTAATTTTGTTTGTGGAAGCTTGCATTACCTAATTGATAATGTTATGGGATTATGTATGTTAAATGCGTTCGTTTTCTGTGAAAGTTTTGATTGTTTGGGAAATTATTTGTAAAATTTGTTCTAGTGTGCAGGTTTGTATTTATCTGTTTGGCTATCTTATCAGTAATTTCGATTTTTAATTTTTTTTGTTGATTTTGAAATTCTGTATCCTGTATACTATTTTATTGACGCGGTTTGTTTGTGTAAGCTTCTGTACTTCGTGTTGTCTCTTTTGCTGAGTAGTTCATGAATGCACTATCGGTATTTGGCAATGGAAGGATCACAACTACAAGTATGAGAAAGTTGAGTTTGAAAAGAAGATTGGAATTTATCGGTATTTGCCTATTTGGCAATGGAAGTATTGCAAGTATGAGGAAGTTGTGTTTGAAAAGAAGAGTGGAATGTTTCGTGTTGTCTTCATTATTGTTCATGGAACTTTAGGCTGTGGTAGTTACCATTAGGTGTCTTTTGAAATGTTGTCAGTAAGTTTGTTGGGATTATTGTTATGTACTGATTTCCATTTCTTCTGTCTACATTACATTAACACTCAAATTTTATTGAAAATGCTGGGTAGGAGGTTTATGTTATTCTGTTTTCTTCTTTGCGTTGTTTTCATTTTTTTTGTTTGTTTTTATGAATTAGCGATATGTTGCATTGAAAGTGCAAAAGAGTGCGCAACATTACACCGAAGCGGCAATGGATGAGATAACAATATTGAAGCAGATTGCTGATGGTGATCCAGATGACAAGAAGTGCGTTGTGAAGCTTCTGGATCACTTTAAACATTCCGGTCCAAATGGACAGCATGTGTGTATGGTGTTTGAGTATTTGGGGGACAATCTTTTGACACTAATCAAGTATTCAGACTATCGTGGGATGCCTCTAGCTAAGGTGAAAGAGATATGTTATCATATTCTAGTCGGCTTGGATTATTTGCATAAGCAGCTGTCTATCATACACACTGATTTAAAGCCAGAAAACATTCTGCTGTTGTCGGTGATAGACTCATCTAAGGACCCTAGAAAAACTGGTGCTCCTCTTATTCTTCCTAATTCCAAGGACAAAACCATTTATGAGTCTAGTAGCACAAAGGATAGTAAGTTGTCGAATGGAGATTTGACAAAGAATCAAAAGAAAAAGATTCGGAGAAAGGCGAAACGTGCAGCTCAAGGGTGTGCTGGGAAGGAAGCTGCTGCTGAATCCGAGCAAGATCCTGATGCATCAGGTGGAGTATAGTTCTAATCATTGTAAAAGTTTCAAATAGGGATTGCATGGAAGTTCAATTGAATATTCTAACACTGTGGTTAGATCATCAGATGTCGATGGTGTGAAGAGGACAAGTGGAGGAAGTTCAGTCCATAAGAGAGGGAGCCGATCAACAAGGCGGAAACTTTTGGAGTCTGTGGACCTCAAATGCAAATTGGTCGACTTTGGAAATGCTTGCTGGACTTACAAACAGTTTACTAATGATATTCAGACCAGGCAGTACAGGTGTCCTGAAGTGATCCTTGGATCAAAATATTCTACCTTTGCTGACATGTGGTCCTTTGCTTGCATTTGTTTTGAGCTCGCAACTGGTGATGTTCTGTTTGATCCTCATAGCGGTGACAATTATGACAGAGATGAGGTATGTTTTTTTTTTTTTTTTTTTTTTTTTTTTTTTTTTTTTTTTTTTTTTTTTTTCTTCTTCTTCTAGATTATCTTATATCATTATATCTTTGCTGCTTTATCAGTTGTGGCTACTAGATAATAATTATATAAACTATGAGAAATGTATTCTTAATATTATTTAGAAATTATTTAGTAGAGTCTAATTATATTTGTATTTTTTCAAAAATCTTTCTCCATTTCCCACATTAAAGAGTTATCGTTTCATTATTCCATTTCTGTATTGTTTAGGTCAGTAGTCATTAACAATTAATATTTATTTTGCATTCCAATCTCCAGCAGATTCATATTAGAGTAAAATCATAAAGTTGATTATGTACATGTGTTTAGTCTAGTTAATCTGATGATTACTTCGTAAAAGGAAATAAGAAGGTATGTTATGCCAAGCCATATAGCCTATCATATAATTCCTGGCTTGTAAATACGTATTGTATATTTGTATGTATTATTTTGCGATTGAGGTTCTCTGTGTTATGCTGTCCTAATCTACCATAATTCTCGATTTCTTGCATCTGACTTGCACCCACCTGTAATTGCTTATGGCTAGATCTTCCTTCCTTGTATAACTCTGTTTCTGGTTTCTTGTCTATGTTCTATGCCCATTTTTTGGATCTGTTCTGTGTAATTATGATTTCTAGTCATCTTTTCCTTATCCGCTCTCTTTTGCCACAAGTTCTGCCCCTTGCCACATTGCTAGTAGACCACTATTCGCTTCCCTTATGAAGTCTCTGGATTTATCTTCAACTTCTCACTTGATACCACAAGAGAGAATCTGAATCTTGTTAAAACATAGGAGAGTTGTGAGAGCTTCAATGATAATGAACTTATGTTAGTTTCATCAATCTCATCATGGTTGATCAGAGGCCTGTGAATATGTTTGAAGTAGACTTTATGTTCATTCTGTGAATATATCCATGGCTGTTGTACAAACTCAGTAACTATTATAATAAATAGCCTTTTATTTCTTTATTTTCTACCTGGTTTCCACCATAAAGATACTGCTCCCCCCCCAACCCTTTCCCTGCAGTTCTTCCTTCTTTTTGAGGTAAGGTAGTTGAACAGTTGATGGCTTCATGTAACAACTCTAGAAACACCCAAAACAGAGTTAATATATAAATTCAATTCTGTTTTACCCACTTGCTCAACCTTTAACATTAAGAACTGTATCCAGAATCATCTACTAACTAGTAACTACGCACCCTATGGGAAGATTTTCTTGCACCTCTTGGAAAGAAACTTAACTTATGTTGTGTATGCAGTTTTTTCTTCTCACCTCTTACACTTGGTTAGCTGTACATTGTAGGCTCTCTTTATTTTTTATATTTAATAATCAAGGTGGTTTGCCTTATTTTGGGGCAGTTATTAGACATTTCGACTTGTAACGTTTTAGGAAATGTTTACCCGTAGACCCGTAGTACACTATGCAGTGAGCGGGCCGAACTCTAGGAGAAGATTAGAGAAGGCAAAGAGTATAGTGAAATAGAAGGCAGAAAGTTATTAACTTTAGTGAAGGTAAGGGATGTGAATTTAGCAAAGAATATAGTGAAATAGAGGGCAGAAAATTATTAGTTTAGTGGAAGGTAGGGATGTGAATCTAAGTATATCATGTACTTCCTCCGTTTCTTTTTACTTGACCTATATGGCATGCAACTTAAGGAAGAAATTAGAGAAAAGATAAACATTTTTCTTTTGGTATTAATTAATTTTTCTTTAGCGTATGTTTATTTTCTTCAATCCCTTCCTTTAGCTACGTGCCAAAAGGCTTATAGGTCAAGTAAATATAAACAGAGGTAGTATAAAGGAAATATGCCATGTTAGGATATCAATATTCTTAAAAGAAGACAGGAAATGCAGTTTCGATTAATAAATTATTTAAGTGTATGAAAGTGGTAAACTTGTACCTGAAAGTTTCTTAGTTTGTATTTCCGAGACTTCTATTTTCTATGCCTAGTTATTGCCTACAATGCATGGAAACAATAGTTTTTGAAATTTGGCTATTGCCTGACATCTAGTATTCTAGGATCATTACGAGGCTGCATCCTAGCCATATTAAGAGCTTAGAGTTTAACTTACCTAGGAGATCTTTTGGATATGGGTAAAGGGTAGTTTTTTTTCTAGAAACTTTCTGTGAAAACTTTCTAGAAGAAGCTGTCTGGGCGAGGTGATATATTCTATCCGTAAGCTGCAACATATTATACGAGGAAACTTGATTATTTTTTTTTTGTTTCGAGAGAAGAAGTTTGAATTTCAATGTGGAGCATCCTGAATATACTGGTTCAAGGAATGGTAGGGTGTATGGACTATGGAGCTTGTATGAGGTGATAATTTTGGGCGATTTTATGGTGTGTTTTGATGTGTACGAATGATTATTTTTCGAGATTTTAATGGTTTAGATAATTTTTTTCCCTGTTCAAGTGTGTCACCGGGGGGGGGAAGGTGGTGGTGTTGGTTAATAATGCTTCATCCCAAGGAGGGAATTGAAAGGGCTCACTCTTGATTCTTGCCTAAAGGCTAAAACCTGTTTTGGAGAGGGTGGATTTTATTTGATTTTTATTCACATATTGGTCTTTGGAGATGCTTTCTGACTTGGATATACAGTAGCTTTAACTGTTGTACTATTGTGTTCTTTGCAGCTCCATTGAGCATGCAATGATTTTATTGCTAGTTAGATATTGCTGATATTTATTGTTGTTGTTACCTTGCGTGCCATAGTTTTCTTCAGAATAAGGGGGAATTTTAGACTTTATTATGGTTATATTAACCTTATATTCCAAAGTCCTAAAATTCTATCTTCTTCCTCTTCTTCTTTCTTCTTCTTTTTTTTTCATTTTTTTTCATTTTTTTTCTTTTTTATTTTTTTAGAAGTATAAACATATACTACAACAATAACAATATTAGAGCCTTAATCTCAATTATGGGGTTGGCTACATGAATCAAGAATTTGTCTCTTGCTGTTGTCAACCAAGATCCTCTCCTTCCATGACCCAAGAATTTGTCTCTTGCTGTCGTCAACCAAGATCCTCTCCTTCCATGACCCAAGAATTTGTCTCTTGCTGTTGTCCAATAGTTCCATTTTACTCCTTCAGAGTCATCTTTGTTCTCCCTGGATTTATTTTCAATGCTTCTCCAACTTTCTTATGATTATATTTATTCCTATTTTTATCCCTTTAGGTGTCCCTGTGCATTCATCTCAACATACATATTTCTGCCACTCTCATGAGTCCCGTCTTTTTACTCTCAACATAGGTATATTACAGTTACTCAATACTCTCTCCATTTGTGCCATCTAGACCATTGTGAGTAACATCTTTGTCAATATTTCCATTCCTCCGTAGAATTTAACTTGAAATTTTCACTCTTGACAATTTCTTACCATCCAATGTTACTGCATCCTCACATGACTCCATGTAAAATGACATTCCATATATTCCCTCAGCTTTTCTCCTAAATAATCTATATTCTTAAGATTCCAACTTTTGCCTCCATAGCTCTCATTAGCATTAAACCCAATTCTATTCTCATCCACTAATACAATTTCACCTGCAACCAACATACACACATGGTTGTTAATTCATCTATTTCTTCTATCCTAGATTAGTTTGGCACTTGTCACAACACAAAGTTGTAGGTGATATATTGTTTGGTTAACAATTGTTATTTATTGGAAAAGTAGACGTGGAGAAAGATAACGGGGTATTATTTTATTGAAAAGTAGATTTTATAGTTGATAGGAGTATTTTTTATTTTTTTCCATTGAATGTGAGCAAGGGTAAGGCCCTAAATTTCTCTAAGTGGAAAAAAAAATAGTGGAGCATTTTTCAAAATAGAAGTGTAAAAAACTTGAGTGAATGAAAAAGAAAGTGTAAGATCTATTTTTGGAGAGAGGGAGAGTACTAAAATTGCTGTAAAGAAGAAGGGGTTTGTGTAGGTTCTTTGATGTAGTTAATGGTGATAGGAAACTCTTTCATAACTCCAGCAAAAGCCCTTGATTTTGTTTTCACTTCTTCAAACATATTTACAAGAAATAAGGGTTCTTAATCATTTCCCACCAGATCTCGTCTCTCAGCTCCTTATCATAAGCCCTCTCCTGGTCAATGAGAATCTTCCATAAATCTTTCTTCCTCAACCTATAGTGTTTCATCGTTTTCCTTATCAAAATGTAAAGCTTCCATGGTAGATTGCTCTGGTATAGTAGTATACACCCTGATTGGCTCTCTGAAATACTTTACATCTTCTCAATCTATGCTCTATCAAACTCTCCCACGACTTAATGGTATGGTCCATAAGCTTAATTGCTTCAATAGATTGAATAGACCTAATCATCCCCTTTGTTTTTATAAACTGGTATTAAGGTGCTCTTTTTCTAATCTTACTTCCAGATCTTGTTGAATAAATCTGTTAGCCAATTATTTCCAATCGTCGCCAGACATCCCTCAACCTTAATAGGAATTTCATCTGGGCCAACTGCTTTCTAAAACGGTAAAAGTGTGACAGACTCAACAACTCGCAACACAAACACACAAATATAAATGAGAACAAAGAGATTCAACCAACTAAAGATTGTAGTTTGATTGAATGATTTAGTAACTTTAGGTTACAACTCTCCAAAGAAGTAAGGGTACAATCTTAAATACACAAGTCTTATCTTATGTCTCTCCTACTATAAATACATTCCTTATACATACAAAGCAAGGCTACAAAAGCTAACTGACATTTAATTGTTTTTCTCGTTCCACATTTCAATGCTGCTGCACTACTTGTTTGCACCCTTCTCTTTAGAAAATCAGAACATTAATTTGGTTTGTGCTCGTGTGCCACTTGTGTCTTCTCCACCTGTGATGTGGCTGGTTGTTTGGCTTGCTTCCCCTTTCTCTGATATTGAAAGCATATTGGTGGCTAAGTGGCTTGGGTGGTCCGATCATTGGCTCTATCACAAAAGGTTAATGTAGTTTGCTGCCTTGTGGGTAAAGTACTGGAACTTTCCATAATGTGACTAAGGATTGATTCAGGCTCCACTGTATCATTGCACTGGTGTTAAATTTTTTTTTTTTTTTCGTGGAAAATGGTTTGGGCAAATGGTTAAGGTATGGTTTTATTCTCATAGTGGCCTGGAGCATAGACTTTGTGTTGTCAAGGGTGGTCTTTCAAATTCTAACAAGCCATTGGGAATCCTGCTTTATAATGTATCAAGGTCACTTCCAACCTTTGCTCAGAGTCTCAGACTTGGGTACCTAATGTGGGAGTTTGTCTAATTTGTCACAAGTGTAAGAAAAAAAGTTCCATGTAGTATGGGTAATTGAAGTGAAAGGAAATGTTTGATCAACATAGGTTCCTGCTGTCAGATACTTGATAGGATCCTCTTGTAAGAACAATCAAGACTAAAGAAGATTAGCTTTTTGTATATGGTTAATTTTCTGTTAATCTAGTTTTTTGTCTTTAATAGCCTTTTCTTCTAGATTTTCTTCTTTCGAGGTGGATGGATTTAGAGAAATGGACAAACTTTCTTGTTTGTGCTTAACTTTGGGCTGATAACCTTGTGGGGTTTGATTTATTCACTTCGATTTGATTGAGTTGTGCGAAGTTGCAACAATTGCACTATGAGTTTTGTCAAATGGATTCCTTTAGTTGCTTATTGACAAAATGTTTCATAAAGCTGAACCATGTTGTGGGTTAAAACCTTGGCCTTAATGCTTATGCGTGCTGCGGTAATGGTGTAGATGTTAAATGGTCTTGCTACTTTTGAGCTATTGCAAAGTAGTTCGCCATCATCCGTGTTAAGTGGTAGCATTTAAGTGTTTGCTCTCCTTGATTGGCTGGGTTCTGTTTAGATGTGAATCATTATTTTTCCGTGGATAGTGTTCACAGATAATGCTAAGACTAAAGCTGGGCAAGATTTTTGTTTTCACATCGCCTCTGTGCCTTTGTGCCATGAGTTGCCCCTGTGGTAATCTAAAAAATAACTTGAAACAAGTTATTGGTTAGATGAACTTCTGGGAAGTTTTATCTCAATTGCTGTAGTTGTCAAACTGTTTAAGTTCCTAGCATATCCCCAAAGGACCAAACCCCATTTCTCATCTTAGCTGGTTATTGTGGGCCTTTGGCTTTATTCTTCTCCGTTTATTATAGATTAGTGACACACATATGTTGAGTTGCAGGCTTTCTGTTCTTATGTAATAATCCACAATATATTTAACTACCTGTCCCTTTGTTGGTACTAATTTGTTTTCACTGCTTTTACTTGATATTGTTGTGTGGTAATAGTACTCACTAACCACTGCAGTTTTTGTAGTGATAGGTTTTGATATTTTATTGAGCATGTTCAAATATAATAGAAAAGAGTGAGAAAGAAAATCTAGAATAATCTACCTGAGGAGCAGAGGAGCAAATAAGCTACTAGCTCACCTCTGTAAGCCATGAAAGAATATAGAAAGAGTCCGCATTCATCTTATTGTCATTAGGTTGGCAGTGGCTAGCTGTAGAAAATCTAGATAGCGTGCGTACAATAGGTAGACATGTCTTTGATTAGTTATTGGGTGTCACTACAAAGCCTTAGCTGACATTAGCAGATTAGCACTGTATAAAATACAGCTAAGCAAGTGTTTGTAGTTGTGATATATATGAGCCACTTAAGTGTAAGCTAGCAAGTGTGAGTGTGCTAGTGCGTGAGTGTTGTTTAGCACACTTGTAATTAAGAGTGTCCACATATATCAGTGAGGTATCCCAATATAATTAGAGTGTGCATTCCCTTGTAAAACTTTGTCAACCTTATAAAATTTGTGGTTATTGTAAAATACGAGTAATTCTTATTTCTTATACCTCGTGCGTACATCGTCAACACTGGTGATGCCTGTAGTTTTTAATCTTCAGATATCTAATTAGTTGTTGCATAAATATGAGCTAGTCTTGACTCATTTTTCTTCAGGATCACTTAGCTTTAATGATGGAGCTCTTGGGAATGATGCCGCGCAAGGTTAGAATATATATTATTGCTTTCACTCTTTCAGGGAAAATTTAAAGTAAATTTTGTAAGGCATTTGCTTCTAAGCTTTGAATTTTATCATCAATCATTTCCAGATTGCATTAGGGGGGCGTTATTCTCGGGACTTCTTCAACAGATATGGAGACTTGCGACACATACGTCGGCTTCGATTTTGGCCATTAAACAAGGTCCTTGTTGAGAAGTATGAGTTCAATGAACAAGATGCAAATGACCTAGCAGAATTTCTAGTTCCCATTCTTGATTTTGTCCCTGATAAGCGTCCTTCTGCTGGTCAATGTCTTTCTCATCCATGGATTGCTGGAGGCATTCCTCGTGTAGAGCCTTCACCACCTGAAAGTCAGGCAGTGGATTCTACTGCTCTAGATAAAACGAAGAAAGAAAAGGATGAAAGAGAAGCGATGGAGAAAGGCATGGGGAGTATTGCTATCAGTACAGACTTAAAGCCAAGCAAACAACCTTTATCCTCTCCTAAACCTTCAAAAGCGGCTGTAATTGGTTCATCCAGGTAGGAAACCACTCTGTGCTGGAGCAAAACTTTCTTCCAAACCTAACCATTCTAAATTTCTTATTATACTCTACAAAGTCTTGTCTGTTGCTTGATCTGATGTTGGGTGGGATGGTGTGGGATTCGATGCATTCTTTTATTGTGCAGGGAAAACCTTGACCGTAGCTGTAGCTCCAAAGGAAAGGCCCTCGAACGATTCTGAACTTTATTGCGAATCTTGAGGCAGTTGTTGATGGGGTTCTGTTTTGTACGATCAAGTCTAATCTCTGCTACTGCTGTCCTGTTGATACCTTGTTGATTATGAAAAGAATTAATGTACCATATTGCAACCAACCTTATTGATTTGTTAATTACATTGATCTAAATTTTGTCTACTATTGCTTTGCTTTGCTTTGCTATAAAAGGAATGGTTTTGGCTTAAGAGTACACACATCTCTGTTATACATTGTAAACTGTATTATTCACAGTTTTGTTAGCCTAGGTATTTTCCTTAATGGGGTTGATATCATCCTCAGAAGTTGGATTCTTCACGAGAGGACTACTGAATAGTTTAATCGTCTCCGTTATCCAATCAAGTGACATGTTTTTTTTCCCCCTAATTTGTGAAAAGTATCGAAGGCTTTTGAGGTTCATGAGTATCTACACACTTTGATCCGATTTGGTTGAAGTTGAACACAGTTATAGCTTATCAGAATATATTAGGAGTTTATCTAATTATCACTTTTTTACCATGCTTAATTCTCAAGAGTTTGTATTGAAAAGTTCTGTGCTCTTCGTGATTCAAATTCACTTTTCTTCAGATTACTTTCTGCACATAGTTATTTTTTACCTTGATGTCTAATGTAATCAATAATGCCTCAAAAGTCAAAATAATTGGGGTTCCGATAAAACACGGTAAATAAAGTAAGTTGATGAGCAATCCATATAGAATAGAGAACTCAAAGTTTATTATTTATTGCAAGTCGTGCTAACTTGTGAAGATTTGACATGTCTTGCCTTGAATTTTAATATAGTAACGCCAAGTATTACAGAGTAGATATGTCTGTTTTAGTTGCTTTTTACTAGTACCAAATATAGAATTCCTTCCACTATTTATAACTTCACATGTTAAAATTACTCTTTTCATCCCTAAAAGATTGCCCTATATATGTGTAAATAAGGTCTTTACAAGATTTACTCTACACTATAGTAAGCTTTTCCTGATACAACTCGACTTGCTTTCTCGTTCTATCCCTCTCCTCATCAATAATTGTATCCGGCCATATGGCCATATGCATAAAGTTGCATTTTCTCCTTAGAAAATAAAGTCGAGGCATGAGGCAATCTTTTAGAGACAAAGGAAAAATTACTAGTAAATTAAAAAAATAACCACATGATACTTAGACTTCCTTTCAAAAAATGTCTCTATATAAACACCACAAGGCTTATTCAATAAATAAGGATACATATACATACCATCAAACACATAATAAAACATAAGATGTGCTGTTAAATTGTACCTGATTAGAAAAACAATTATGTTATAGAGCTAATCCAATTACTGGTGGCCTGCAGGGTAACTTCACTTCTTATTCCATAGTATTAGTCATACTTCATGAAGTTCATGACATACATCAAGCTTATTCAGCAGTAATCATACAACCAAAGGCATACAAGTCCTCACAATATGATGTACATATTGATGCATCTAGAAGCATGAGATCTGATCTACAACAACGAGGCTGCTTCTTTGTCTAGAAACCAAGTCATCTCATCTTCTGGCGAAACCATTTGAGCAGGCAGAACATCAGTAGTACTCTTGTCACCGAGCACCTTCTTCACTGCATTAACCTCACCACATCCACAAACCACAAGAGCAATGTAAGCAGAAGAGTTGATCACAGGAAAAGTGAAAGTGATTCGCTCTGGTGGTGGTTTTGGCGAGTCCTTAATAAAAGTAACCCATTTCTTATGCTCCTTAAGGAGAGGATGACCAGGAAACAAAGACGCAACATGTCCATCTGGACCCATGCCCAAAAGCATAAGGTCGAATTTTGGGAAGCCTGTAGCTTGTGATGTTGCTATCACATTGCATTTGACGAGTTTTCTTATACGGGTTTCGTAATCTTCAGCTGCCCCTTCTGGGGTGAGTGCATCATTGATGGCATAAACTTGCCCAATTAGGATAGGTACCTGGTAGAATTAGTAGGTGTTACATGTGATGTATAGCCATATGAAAAATATGCATCAAATTCATATAGGAAAACTTGGTTTTAATAATCCCAACTTTGACCGATTATTAAAACCAAATTTTTCATTCATATATCACTCTGATTGTCCTCTAGATTTTTCTGTTACAGTTTTCAGAGTCAGTATTATTGAAAGAATTGACAATAATGTAAAACTAATTTCACAAACAGATGTTTATAGTCAGAAAACAACCACCTCATTATCTGTACTCGATACATAGATTGATTGACCTTAAATTTGGCTAACAGTTAACCGTATTCATCTAAGTAATCGACTTTGAATATCCATTTTACCTAAGTCAATTAAATTGCCTAAATCTATGTACCGAAAAAAAAAATGTAATTTAGGGACGAAAGAATATCCATTTGTTATAAATTATTACATATTAAAAGTTATTTCATGTGATCTATGTAATCGACTCCCTAAAAAAAGCTCGGTAACTCTCACGATCAACCGAACATTATGCAAGTTATTCGAATTGTTGATCATTAACAGTAAAAATATAAATGAAAGTATAATCAATGAAATTAAATTAAAAAAAAATACCTTTGACAAGAAACCATCAAAGGCAAGCTTATAATTACTGTCAGGATGATCTCTGGGAACAACTCTTTCATCAAGCCAGAACACATGCCATTTTGACCAATCAATTGAATTTGAATAGGGTGGTTCCACCAATTTCCTAAATTATTTCCAATAATTATAAAAAAATTAAAAACCCAATTAACCAAACTTTAAAAATACATGAAAATAAAAAAGATTTCATACCTGAGATTTTGTATAAGGTATCCCCCAGAAAGAACAACTGTAAAAAGGCCCCTTTCTCTGACAAACTTATCAGACAAATCAGCGACGTATTTTGCCAATTCTGAAGCAACAACTTCTTCAGAATCTAAGATATTTACTTTAACAGGAGATTTTACCTCTGACATTGATGGTTTCTGATCTATATATTTATTGTATTTGAAAGATGATTGTTGTTCTGGATTTTGACGGTTTTAGTGACAAAATAAATGTGAGTCTAGATTCTAGAATACTAGAATAGAATAAAAGGGTGATTTGATTGTTTGGTAATTGGTACAACAATCAGCACGAAGAAGTGGAGTTCCTCGTGTAAGATGTATTTGATACGTGTTGTTTAATACCCCACCTTGGTGCCACAACTCGACATTAATCTGACTATAATACAAAGACTCTATTTGGTTCAACTTTTTTTTTTTTTTTGGGAAATTATCAATGGTACACCCGAGCTTTTGACTTTTCTCAATGGTACCATTACTGTATTTTTTATTATCAACGGTACACCTAAGGTTCCGACTTCTTAACTAGTGTGATTAGGCTGTTAATGAAACGTTAATAACATTCTAATTATACAGATTTAGGTCATTAAATGCATAAAATGTCTAAAATACCCCCTTTTTTTAAAAACACCTCATATATCCTCCTGCCATAATTAATCCCTTCCTTTGGTATTTATGTTGATTGGACTTTCCATCTTCTGCATTCACCTCTGTTTCAATCATCTCTCTTGCGTTGAATTAAAGAAGAAGATAGTTAGGGTGTTTTGGCAAGAAATCTTTCAATTACAAGCAAAGAAAAGGGGATAAGTGTGGATCATCAAGTATGTATCACTTCCACTATTAAATAAAAGCAAAAAGGTTGTATGTTTTTCATGTTTCGAGTGAATATGTTGAGTAATTGTTTTACATATTTGCGAAATTATGTGAATTTCATGATTATGCAAATTATATTCAACTATTTTGATTATCTTGCAATATTTAGTGTAATTATGTGCATGAATTATGCGATTTGGTTGAATTTTAGGTAGGATCATGCGATTTTTGTTTAATTTTGGTATAATTATGCGAATTGGTTGAGTTGTGGTATGGATTATGCAATTTGGTTGAATTTTGGTATAAGTGATGAGTATTTTGTTGGAATTACAATGCTTGATTGCTGCCGGAGGTATTGTGGATGTGTTAGGTGTTTTAGTTAACTGCATGTTGCTACTTTTGTTTGAATTTTGGTGCATGTTGAAAGATTATAGGTTTTTTTTTTTTGTGATTTTGCATAATGAGTGATGATAAAAAAGTGTTGAGATTTCAGTATAAGGGTCATGATGTTGACATTGAAGTAGATGTTGATATGTGTAACACAATGGATTTGTGTATTGAATTTGAAGATCGATTACGTAGTTTGGATCCTCCAGTAGATATTGTGAACCCAACCTTTAATTATGCCTATAAAAAGAAACATTGGCCTATTAGAGATGATGATGGCTTAATTAGGTTGTTTAGAACTTTCCCTAACGACCCCATAATATGCATCTTGGTTGGCACTGCTAAGGAACCAGATTTTATCAATGACTTAGTAATTGAGTTCAGGAACAAACAAGCTGTTGCAGGTGGTCACCCAGCTCCTCCTCCTCATCTTCCTCCCCCACCACCACCTCCATCATCACCTGGTAATCAACATCAACTACCACCTTCAGTACCAGAATCTGTAGTTTATAAACTAACACCTAGGAGGAATAGCAATCCTAAATCCACTTCTCTTGATGACCTACCAACAGAGGAAGATGATCCTTACATTAGCACCGATTATACTTGGCCAGAACTACAAGCAGAATTTGAGGATCAAAGTGCTAAGCAAACTAGTAAGGAGTACACTAAAGGTAGGAAAGCCTTTGAAAAGTCTTTAGAGAAGATATATAGCTCTAAAGGGAAAAAGGGGAAGTCTAGTAAGGGGCAATCAAGTAAGGGGAAGGCACCATGTAACGCAGGGGCCGGAGAGAAATTACCCCCTTCTCCTATCTCACCAAACACAGCATTTAAATCCTTACTCTTTAGGAGAAGCCCTAGATTCTCCCCCATTGAAACAATTCAGCAAAACGATTCTGCTTCCCAACCTACTGAGATTGACCCTAATGCTAAAAAACCAACTTCATCCTCTGTATTTAATAGAAGACTTCCTAGAAGCACTGCCTTCAGGAAGGGTATTAAGAAGCAACCTGTTAATACATTGAGTGAGGTTCAGCCAACTAATGTCAGTGTTAGGAGGAAGGTGTGTTTTAATTCTGGTGGGGAGGATGATGATGATGATGATGAGAGTGGTGATGACTATGTTGCATCAGGGGTAAATGAGGGTTCAGATTCTGATGGTGAGGTAATACCTACAGGTCCAGTTCCTGCAGATGAATTGGAGGGAGTAAAGAAAGTTCCTAAGGTGAAGGATAACTGGAAACCTTCTCAATGGTATGGTTTCATAGATGATGATAATGATGATGATTATTTCCAGCATTTGTATAAAAATGGAGAGTTGTATGAAGAAAGGGATTTCGGCAAAATAGAGTTAAGGCCTTGGATGATATTCACTGACAAGATACATTTGAAGGACACTATTAAGGATTATGCTGTTCAGGAGGGGTTTGCTATTAATGTTGAGGCTGCGGACAACAAAAGATACACTATTATTTGCTACTCTGAGGCTTGTGGTTGGCGGTTGCATGCTAGCAAGTTGCCTGATGGTAGAACCTGGACTATTAAGAAGATATGGAAAATAATGAGATATTTCCAATAGCTTATGCCATAGTGGGCCAAGAAGATAAAGAGACCTGGTCATTTTTCTTCTGGCATTTGCTAAACATTGTCAAAGAGTCTTCAAGGGAGGATTGGACAATAATTTCAGATAGGCAGAAGGTAAAAATTTAGCCTAACATTTAATTTCATTTTATTCATTGTTATCACACAAGTGTTTTGATCACTTTTTTTTTTTTATTATTTTTTTGTCTTAGGGAGTGGACTTGGCTTTGACTCAAGTGTGGCCTGAAGCAGACAGGAGATACTGCTGTAGGCATTTGAGTAGGAATTACAAAAAGGCTTTCCCTGGTCCACTTATGTACATATTATTCTGGAGGGCTTGCAATGCCACTTCATTTTTCACCTTTAGGAAGGCCATGAAAAGGCTTCAAAAGGAAGGAGGGGATGATGTGATGAAATGGTTTGCAGACTTGGGTCAACAATCAAAGTGGAGCAAGCACAAGTTTGATCCCAATGTGTGCAATGACTCAAATACTTCAAATTTTGTTGAAAGCTTCAACTCAACACTTGGGATAGACAGGTGCAGACCTGTGTTAACTCTACTTGAAGGTATGTCAAAATACTTCCCTATTCTTGTAGTTACCAATTATTTTGATCTTAACTAAACCAATTTCTTATTTTCCAATGTAGGGATCAGAAGAGTATGCATGGTTAGGCTTGCAACAAGACATGAAAATGCCATGAGTTGGAAAAATGATGACATATGCCCGAAGATTGCAAAATTAGTGAAGGCAATTGGCAAAGCTATCTCAACTTGCAAGGCTTATAAGTCAAAGCCCGGGGAATATGAAATACATGAGGGAAAGTCTCAATTCCCCCTAAGTCTTAACCAGAGAATATGTTCATGTGGGGCTTGGCAACTATCAGGAATCCCATGTCGGCATGCAATTAGAGCACTAGTGGATGGAAAGTTAGATCCACATGAGTACGTAAGTTCATGGTACTCAGTTAAAACATACAAGCAAGCTTACAGTGTTGGAATAAACCCTGTTCCTGATCAAGACCAGTGGCCAGAAAGTGAAGATGGGAGAATTATAGAGCCACCAAAGATGAAGAGGGGGATTGGAAGACCTAGTAGGAACAGAAGAAGAGAAGAAGGTGAGGAACAACCAGGAAAAAGATCAAAGACCGTGAAATGTTCTAACTGTGGGTGCTTTGGACACAACTCAAGAACATGTAAAGGGGGGCTCACTGGGAAGGAGTTAAAGGCAAGTGAGCCTGTTGTGATACAGAATCCAAGGGTAAGAGATCAATCCAATGCATCAAAGTCAGCTAAGGAAGCTACTTAGACAATTCTAACAGCCTCACAATTGCAGAGTCAGCCAGTTAGCTTATCTCAGTCAGAATCTCAAGTTTGAATAGCTCTGAAATGTTTGAACTTCTAGCAAGTTTTTTTGTTATTTAAAATACTATTACCACCTTCAACATTTCTGTTAGCTTTTATACCTTTTTTTTTTTTTTTTTTTTTTTTTTTTGCTAAAACTATGTTTAGTTTGCTGTCAGAATTTTATGTAAGCCTAGTACTTGGATTGATATTGGTATGGAAATGACAATGTTTGGGTTTCAAAGAAATTTTCTTTCAATTTTGCCTTATTACAGGTGGAAATATGTTCAAATTAAATGAAATTTATATCATTAATTTTTATTCTAACAGGCAAAGAAGCTCATGATGATGATGGACCTGCTACTGTCATGTCTTATTATTTGGTTTCAGGTTTCTCCGCAATGCTTTATGTTTTCAGCTACACAGAATTTGCAGTAGAAATTCCTGTTGCAGGTGGTTCATTTGCTTATCTAAGAACAGGATTGGGAGATTTTCTTGCATTCATAGCAGCAGCCAGTAGGTAACACTCTGTTAGAAGGCATTGTTGGGAGTGCAGCAACATGTAACAATACTTTAACCAAATTTATTCTATTTCAGTACTTTAACCGAAACTCCATTACATATCATAAAATGCCAACACAGATTACTTCACTTTAATGCAACAACTATCAAAATCAAATACATAACAACAACAATTCCTAATCCACATGCCCCTTCCAATCTTGCTGCCAAAAGAAGAAAAGCCAAACCAGAAGAATCCCCCATATAATCAAAACCAAAAAATTAAATAAAAAATAAGGGAGGTGTTGAGAATGAAGATGTACTGTGACGGATGCTTATATAAAAGATGGAGAATTACCTGTTTTGGTGGGTAATAGTGCTTAGATTTTGAATTTGTGAGGGAAAAGTTGGTGGGAAATATTAAAAAAAAAAGGGGTATTTTAGACATTTTATGCATTTAATGACCTAAATATGTATAATTAGAATGTTATTAACGTTTCATTAACAGCCTAATCACACTAGTTAAGAAGTCGAAACCTCGGGTGTACCGTTGATAATAAAAAATATAGTAATGGTACCATTGAGAAAAGTCAAAAGCTCGGGTGTACCATTGATAATTTCCCTTTTTTTTTTGAAACCTTTTTGATGTTCTTATTATACTAGGAAAAAGTCAAAACTCAAAATCAAATACGTAAGGGCTTGTTTGGCATCATTTTTGGTTTTCAGTTTCCAGTATTTTTAAAAACTAAAAACCAAAAACAGTAAACAAGGAAAAGATGTTTCCACATTTCTGTTGTCAGTTTTCAAAATTATCATAATTTTAATAAGTCTATTTAATTTTTGATTCATTATGTGACATATATAATATACTTTTAAAAAAAAAATACCAAAAAACAGAAAACTACAGCGATGCCAAACGAACCCTAAGTGAACTGCTAAACGTCGCTCCCATTTTACTCCCTTCGTTTCAGAATGATGTTCCTGTTTCGTAAATCGATGCAAATTTTTACCCAACTTTGACCGAAAATATCTTTAATCTCACACTAGCAAAAATTGTAAAAGTTAGATTAATCTACTCACCAAGACGAATCAAATTAGATCCCACATGACTATATTTATTCTTTTAGATTAAGAGAAATTTAGAAGATTCTCTTTTACTTAAGAAAGTCAAAAATTCCAAACAAGAACATCATTGTGGAACGGAGGGAGTACATACTAATGCTCCCTTTTTTATATGGAAGGACGATATTGCCCTTTGTGTAAGTTGTAGTATATAATGGTATAATATCATTCCCGACCCCTCCACTTACTACCAAGTGGTAAAAAAAAATCCCGACACTACCACATCTGACCTCGACCCACCACATCCGACCCCACCACATTCAATCTACCACCAAAAATCTGAGTTTTTTTTTAAAAAAATTTTATTAAGCATTAGTGACGGGTTTAGCCGTTTAGGACAATGGATGACGACAACGTTCGGACACTGGAAGTCTCGTCAGAGGATTCTGTAAGTCGTCGTACTTTTTTTTAAAAAAAAAATTTGAAATAAAACATCCGCCTAAAAAATTAGGATTCACCTAGGTGTGGATCCACTTAAAATTTCCGGATCCACCAAGGAAGATCCGGAAATTTTAGGCGAATGTGGGAAATCCGCTCAAAATATTAGGATCCACCTAGGTGGTTCCAAATATTTTGGGCGGATGTATCATGCATGTAGGTTTTTTTTTTTGTTTTTTTTAATTGATTAATTAATCATATTTATTACTAATCTTTGTATTATTATTATTATTTTATTATGATTATTATTAATTTTGTGATTAATTGAGTAATTAGTATTAGTACTTTTATTGTTGTTGTGATCAATGTTGTGGCTTTTTTTTCCCTAATTTTACTTAATTTTTTTTTGAGAGATAAAAATGAGAGTGAATGAGAGTATGAGAGTTGTGAGTGCCGTGGAATGAGTCATGGGTATTTATTTGATAGGGGTAAAATGGAAAATCCAAAAAAAAAAAATGCGAGTGATGCCTAGTAAAAGGGAAGCGACGTTTAACAACCCCCATATGTAAAGGTGTATAACCAAAAAAAAAAAAACAATTTGTATATTAACTACTTCGTATATAGTACGTAGAAAGAGACAACTTGTACAGCTTTACATGCTACTCCGTATTAGAAGAGTTCCTAGAATCATATATCAAGACCTGAATATGATTGCAAGAATTGTATTACCTAGCGGATAACTATATCTCAAATAGGAAACTTTTGTGCATGCATTTGACTTCTAAAGGTGAAATTAGTCTCACAACACCAAGTGTCATGACCGAAAGATGTTGAGCTTGGTTATTGAAATTCCGCAAACAAGATTTGTTAGATTCCAAAACTCAACACTTAGAAGATATAAGTTGTGCGAAAGATTATGACAGTTTGTATCATACTCATGCATAACATAATTGTTGAAGATGAATGAAAAGGTTACTTCACAATGAGAAAAATGAAAGTACATTGGTATGCTAATATACATAGGTTAGGAGTAATTCTCAACCTCAACTAAGTTGAGGCATAAAAGACTCAACGAACTTAGGTAAAAAAAGAAGGAAGTTAAAATTAAAAGAAGTTGCCTCTTCTCTTCTCTCCTCCTCTCTTCTAGGGTTTCTCCAAAAATCTTGATCGTTTAGGTCGGAAATAATCTAATTTCTTCGGAAATTAGACTATTTCCGACCCTTTTCCCATATCGTTATTTAGTTTTGCAATTTAGGTTTCAATAAATCTACACAAGTAGTGTAGATATTCGTTTGTCTCCCTATGATGGAGTTGTTAGTTTAATTGTTTGTTTATGTTTAGGGTTTATTTGTGTATACTACTAGAAAACAGGCAAATAGCGACGGATTGGTTCCGACGGACACATTATTCCGTCGCAAATCCGTCGGAAATTTCCGACGGAATAAAAATCCGTCGGAATATATGTGCGTTCCGACGGAAAATTCCGTCGGAAAAGATATTTTCCGACGGATTTAAAATCCGTCGGAAATTTCCGACGGAATTTTCCGTCAGAATATATATTTTTAAAAAAAAAAAACCCAAATTCTAATAACCCTACCATGCTTTACGCCTCTTTTCCTCTTCTCTCTCCTCACCTTATCCTTTTTCCTCTTCATTCTCCCTCTTTCTCCATCTCTCTGTCGTTCTCTCTCCTCTCGTTCTCCTCTCCTCTCTCCTCCTGTTCTCCTCTCCTCTCTCCTCTCATTCTCTTCTCCCTCCTTCTCCTTCTCTCCTCTCGTTCTCTTCTCCTCTTTCGCTCCTCTACTTTCCTCGTATCCCCCACCGCCACCGACAATGCTTATCACCACCGACAGCACCACCGACATCACCACCGACATGAACAACATCACCATCACCGTACCGACCACAAATTCTTCTGTTTTCACCCTTTTTCTCTCTTCTCAAGTTGAAACAAAGGTTTTCGGGTCAAATTCAACGATGAAAACTCTAGATCTAGAGTTTTCATGGTCGAATTTGACCTCTTAAACCTAATTTCGAGGTCATAGGTGGTCGAATTAAGGTATGTATCTTATTTTATTTCAATTTTATTTCTTTAATTTTTTTATGTTAATTTTTGGTGGTAATTGTGGTATTCGGCGGCCACGGTGGTGGTGGTTTGCTTAGGTTGGGGGGTTCGGCCGAATATGTGAGGGTTAAGGCTGTAGATCTGGGCTAAGGTTAGGTGGTGGGTCTGGTTGTTTAGGGTTAGGGGGTCTGGTTTGGTTTGTGGGTTCTGGTTTAGTATGGGTGGTGGTACGAGTTAGATGGGTTGGGTGGTGGGTGGTGGCTGGTGCTGTGGGAGTAGGGTAAGGGGGGTCTAGTTTGGCTAGGTGGGTTCTGGTGGAGTTTTTGGTGTGTTGGGTAGTGGGTGAAGGTAAGGGTTAGGTGGGCTGGGGTGGTGGCTGCTGGTTGGGGGTAGCCATTTTTTTTTTGTTTTTTTAAAAGCATTATCCGACTTTTTCGTCGGAAATTTCCGGCGGAATACAGTCCGTCGTACATTTCCGACGGATTATTTCGGGCCTTAAAATATCTCCCGGCGGACTGAATTCCGTCGGAAATTCCGTCGGAATAGTGGTTTCGACGGAAATTCCGTCGGAAAAGGTCCATTTTCCGACAAAGGGTTTTCCGACAACCAATTCCGACGGAATTTCCGTCGAAAACGGGTTTTCCGACGGTAAACGAGATGTTTCCGACGGAAAATTTCCGTCGTTATTTGGCAGTTTTCTAGTAGTGGTATTAGGTTCATCAAAAAGGTAATCATCTTTTGCCCTATTGTCAGTTCTTTGGTAAAGATTTGTTCGGGATCGCAACGGTTGTCAAGTTTTCAAATGCGTTTAAGAGAATCAGATGAGAATCATCCTTACTACTACAACAAATCGTTAGACCGTCTCTCCGAAAAGGCTGTATATTCCAGCGATGTGTGCGGGAGATGTACCACAATGCAAGATCTTTTCAAAGATCGTAGTTTTGATGAAGGAAACCCTAATTTGATTCAATTTTATGTATTTGTTAATTTTGATTTTATTTGTAGATGCCAGATGGATTTTTATTAATGAATTGATTTGTTTCAAAAAAGGTAAAAAAAAAAAAGGAAAATAAATTCCTCTAAAATTAATAAAATGACTGAAGTACAAGTAGGACCATAAGTTAATAAAACACACTAAAATAATGTGAGAAGAGAGTGAGAATGGGGGAACCTCAATATGCTAGTAAAAAAAACCCCTTCTCCATCTCAAAGAGGAGGACCAAATCTCCCAAATTAATGGCGCGGGGAGTGTTTTCCCCCAATTTTTTCCCAAAATTTCCTCCCAAATATTCCCTCCCAATCTTT
Organism: Chenopodium album; assembly: GCF_948465745.1. Lineage (NCBI taxonomy): Eukaryota > Viridiplantae > Streptophyta > Magnoliopsida > Caryophyllales > Amaranthaceae > Chenopodium > Chenopodium album. The sequence continues at coordinate 31,929,973 of NC_137859.1, read as the reverse complement.
GCACCAACCAATAATGGAATTAGTAATCTATTCCTCAATTTTGTTCCAGGAATATAAACGAAGAGCATACACACTGATTTACACCACACCCAATTTTTTCCCATAAAAATAATCGAAGCTAATTGCTGAGTGTTGGGAGTGCAGTTTGGAGCTGATTGCTGTTGCAGCTGAAAGAGACGAGTTGGTTGCGAGCTTAGTAGGCTGTAGAAAAAATGGATTATGGTGGTGCTTGTGTGAATAGAGAAATTGAAATAATTGAGGTAAGTTACTGTAAATTCAGAATGTTTAATAATTGAGGTAATTTAATGTAGTTCAGAAATTGGTAATTGAAGATGAATTGTTTAATTTAAAGCTATGGAATGTGTGTGGAAATTGGGCATGCAGTTGTTGTTTTTTACTCATGTATTTGTTATTTTCTAGAATTGGTTTCTTTTTTGGGACAATTGAATTGCAATTGGTGTAAATAGTGATGATGTTTATGTATTATGAAATATGCATTCTAATCTTGGAGACTTGGAGGCTAAAATTATGTTAATTGAATTGTGCTGATGTTTATTTAAATGTGTTTGGATCTCATAATTTGTTGGTTCATGCTCGTTTTGTTGATTCCTTATTCTTGTAATTAGCTTGAGGTGTTGCTCATGTGGTTGTTGTTAGTTGTTGTTGTGACAATTCCCTCCGATTCCTTCTCTCTCCCTAATTGCTGATGTTCTGTTCTCACATTAAGCAGAATGACTGTGAAAGCTCAAATAGTAGTTCAGATAGCTTACACAGTGATGAATTCCACATAGTGTTGTGAACGATGATGAATGGGAGGCTTGTGACTTAAATAAGGAGCCTCCATCTAAGGCTTTTATCGTGCGTGGTGGCATTAATAAGGATAGTGATATTATTGACTTGAATGAAGATTGTACTATAGGTTCAGAGAGGGAGTTAGATAGTTGTACAGGTAGTGTATTACCTTAACCAGAAGTGGAAATGGTGTTTGGCACCTGGGATGAAACGAATAAGTTTTACCGTGGTTATGGGAGGCAAGAAGGGTTTGGTATTGTGTGTATAGGTGGTGGGAAGCCAGTCTCTAAAAATGGGGGAAAGTCAACTCCATATCGCACTTATGTATGTAAGTGTGAGTGCTATGGGAAGACAACATACAGAAGGAAGGTTAATGGTAAGAGGGTTGTGGTTAAGGAAGAACCAATGATGAAGAAGAAGACTAAAAAATGCGATTGTCCAGTTATGATGCACGGGGCAAGGTAATGATGAAGGTGGTTGGATGGTAAAGAAAGTTGTGAATGAGCATAATCATGTATTGAAACCCGAGATGTCCAAACACATAGCTATGTATAGGAAGGAGAATATTACAAAGCACTTGGAGTATAGGATTGAAAATGATCATGGATTCAGAGCTCCAATCGGGCAGATTTACAACAATATGGCAAGCGAAAGAAATGGTGTTGGGAATATGGGATTCACTAAAAAAGATATGCACTACTTGGTGAATAGAAAGAGGAGGTTGAAGTTAAATAATGGTGATGCCTCGGCTATGTTGCACTATTTTGATAGGATGAGTGTCGATAATCAAATTTTTTTTTTCATATGCACCGTCTTGATGTGAAGGGGAGGTTGAAATACATAATGTGGGTTGATGCTCGGAGTAGGGAGGCATTTAACTATTTTGGGGATGTCATATGCTTTGATTCGACGTACTTTACAAAATAGTACGAACTTCCTTTTTCGAATTTTGTAGGGGTTAATCACCACGGTTAGACTATCCTTCTTGGTTGTGCGTTGGTTTCTCATGAGAATGCGGAGACCTTTGAGTGGTTATTCAAGAGTTGGATGTCATGCATGAGAGGCAAGGCCCCGGCAGTAATCATGATAGATCAGTGTGCGGCGATGAGGAAGGCGATTAAAGCTGTTTTTCTCATGCCGCAAACACGCCATCAGTGGTGTACGTGGTATATTATGAAGAAGTTTGGGCAAAAACTTGGTGCTTTGTCTAACTATCAGGATGAAAGATGAGTTGCAGAATGTAATCTACAACAACATTACCCTAGAGGAGTTTGTTGAGTCTTGCCGAGAAGTGATGAAAAAGTTCAAGCTCGAAGAATTTGACTACTATGAATGGCTGGAAGGTCATTATTTTGGAAGTTTTTTAACTGATGTTCATAGTCCATGTTTTTCTGATTTATTCCTTCTATTTTGGTTCTTTTTTTTGGTTCTGTTATGCCATCCAAACCTGTGTTCTGCCTCATGTTTTGGTTTTGTATTTTGCTTCCTGCCTCCCTGCCTCATGTTCTTGGTACCATAGTGGCCTTGGATGGTACCGCCAACAGGGGCTTGGATGGTACTTAATTTAATACTGATGGTACTTCAGTGTACCATATTGTTCTGAATGGTATTGTATTTGATTCAGTCTTATGTTGCATAGCTGATTTGAAAGTTTACTTAGCAAAATTTAACCTCTTGTTGTTAGGCCTGTTTGAGGAAAGAGAGATGTGGATTCCTGCGTATGTTAAAGATGTCTTTTGGGCAGGAATGCAAACAACTTAAAGGGTTGAGAGCATCAACAACTTTTTTTATGGGTATATTAACAGGCATACTCACCTTTGTGAACTTGCTCCTAACTATTGCAAGGCCATGGAAAGTCGTGCAAGTGATGAGCAGGATGCGGACGCGAACTCAGCCCGGTATGTAAGGCCTTTGCTATCGGAAATCAGGTTGGAACGTAAATTTCAAAAAATGTATACGGATGCAAAGTTTGTTGAGGTACAAAATCAATGCAACCGAGTGGCATATGTGACCCCTGTTGGGCCAAAGAAGATGGTGTCACCTACTGAGGATGAGCATGTGTTTTTCAGATTGTGTTTGGATCTATTGCAAGAAAAGGATGAGAGAAGTTCCCCTGCAAAATAAGGGGCAAAATAGGTTAAAGGAGTACACAATTTTGTATAACAAGGAGAAAAAAGAGGCGTATTGTGATTGTCGGCACTTCATATGTCATGGGATTGTTTGTAGACACATAATTAAGGTATTAGACATGAATGGTGTTACTGAGGTCCCTCCCATGTACATTCTAGCTAGATAGGTGGAGAAAGGATATTACTAGGAAACATACCCTTACATACCAAAGTTGCTTACCATGATGCGTCTAAAATGGAAGATGTGATGAGATATGATAAGTTGATGCTAGCTCTCGAACCTGTTGTTATGCGTGCTTCATCACCTGAAGAAGCTGTTGAAGTGTTGATGGATATGATTTAGTCTATGAGCATAAAAGTTGATGAAGTACAAGTGTTGGCTCAAGGTTTTTTGACAAGGTTTGGCGGTGATGAAAGGCCTAGTGGTGAAATTGAGATGGTGCAACAAGCTTTTCCTCCAACTCCAAAAACTCCTAGCTCAGTTAACAAAGGGAAGGGAGCACTGTACAACCAGGAGATACACCGAATTCTAATGTGAAAGATCCTGAACCTCGGGGTAATAATAAAAAGGGAAGACCAAGAGCTTCTCGGTTTGTATCACCTGCAGAAAAAGGGGGTTCGAATAAGCAGGCCAAGACAGGAGGAAGAAGAAGAAACAGGTTACGGGACAAGAGACTGATGTGAATAATAGGACTGTACATACCTTAAGCTTGCAAAACGAGGTAAGTGTAGTGTCTTTGGTGTGGTGAGTGTGTGCTGATTAGATTACAGTTTCTTATTGCTGCGATTATGCTTGCAGGTTCCTTTTCCTAATATGTTTGGTGCTCAACAAATGGGCCCATATATTCAACAGCATGCACCAGCAGCAAGTGTACCAGCAGCAGGTAATACTTTATGCTAATTGTTTACTCTTTTTTTTTAAACTGGAACAACAGCAAGCCTTACAGTGGTGTGTGGGCCAATATACAGTTGCAAGCAATGGAAGTGGCCCCTCAGCGTTCAACAGAAGGATTTTAGCCGATGGAATTCACATGAACGAGCACACTGATGCAGTAAGGTACTTCACCAACAATGCGTACCATGGCCACAAATTGATCAGGTAGTAAAACACTAAAAAAGCCAAATTGGGGATACAACACAAACAAATATCAACAAGTGATACAACACAAACAGATTTCAACAAGTGATACAACACAAACAAATTTCAACAAGTTATATAACCAACACAAACAAATTTCGTTCAAAAATTAAACAAGGGTTCAAACTTACATCCAACGGCGCGAGCAAATTAGGGCGAAATTGCAAACGGAGTGTTTGATTAGACAACGCAACGGATCTTCAAAATTTGCTTGAGTACAAACCCAATATTAGCGGTTTTTACTTTGCGCTCTCTCTCTCTCTCTCTCTCTTTCTCTGAAGCGAAATGATTTTCTCTCTCCTCCTTACAGAAATACTGAGATTTATTCTCAAATTTAATTTTAAATTTCTTGCATAATATGAATAGTGTGGGTTTTTTTTTCCATAAAGTAATAGAAAGGGTAGGGACCAAACCCTTTTCAGATGCAAAATGTTGTTTTCCCATATTACCCCTTAGTTGAGTCTTTGATTGCTCCATAGGTTAGTTGCAACTTCCAATTTATATCTTTATATGTGCGTACTTTTTAATTTTTATTACAACTCAAATAAAGTTATTGTTTATTGGTGCTTTTCACCTTGTTGCACCCGTCATAAACACAAATCAGAGCTATTTGTAGATATCAACTAGTTTAGTTGATTAAAGTCTTTAAATCTGTTCTCAAAAAAAAAAAAAAAAAAAGTCTTAAAATCTGTTACTCAAGATTTAGGATAAATTTAATTCTACATCATATAAAAAAAAGTAAAAAAATAAAAAAATTAAGAAGAGTAAACCATTACCCCCGTCCCCCAAACTAAAATTTCAAATTTACAGGATAGTTCGTACTTCAGTAGAATAAAAAACGCTATGAAACCTTGTACTCCATTTCAGTAAGTGATAGCCGTTACACAGGTTTCAAATTTCAATTTTAATCAGAGCCAACAGATAAACAACAGTCAATGGAAACAGGATTGATTGAAGTTGCAAAAGTCGGTGGCAAATCCACCGTTACCCGCTGTTTCTCCAAGTATCCCCTCAAATTCATTGTACCCAATAAGGTATTCAACAAATTCTCGACTTCAAATTTTCTGGGTTTTGATTTTTCAAGCATTTTTGTTTGATTTTGATCATTTTTTTCAGGTGGGTAATCGAAATGCTGATTGCGTCTGGATTTACTCTCTTAGTTATGGAGGCGGAATTGTTTCTGTATGTTTTTCTCAGTTTCTCCTTTATTTTGCCTTTAATTATTTATAATTGGCCTGAATTTGTGGAAATTGTTGGGGTTTTAGGGTGATTCAATAAAATGTAATTTCACCATTGGAGATGGGTGCACTGCTGTGTTGACTACACAAGCTTCAACTAAGGTACTTTCTTTATTTTGGACTCTTGGTTACATCAATGTGGTATGTTGTTTGATTTACTAACGGCCGATTTGGTAGGCGATACCATGGCTCCGATACCATGTTAGAGGACCAACTCAACCAAAAGCTTAAGCTGATGGTTGAGGCCCAGGAATATGTTTTATACTCTATCACATGCTCATATATAAAATCATTACTATTACCGCTACCATACAATAGTGTACCGACTTTATGGTTTAATTCCAAGAATAGAAAATGTGCTCACAGGTTGATTTGGACTATCAGCATATGAGGGAAGGGGAGGGAAAAGATAATGGGTTTGGTTGGGAGGAAATAATCCTGAATTATTTTGTATGGTAAATATGTTTCATTGGAAATCAGACATTACAATTTATACTTATATGTGTGAAGGTATACAAATCTGTTGCATCAAAGGGCTCAGAGCAAATTTTGGAGGTATGATTCCCATTTGAGTAATTAATAAGGCTATTATACCTAGCATACTCTTCAGGTTCTATTTATTTTGATGTAAGGAAAACAATTGGTTCAGCAGAAATGTTTTGGCTTTTTTTGTCAAAGATTTCCATGTATAGATTGATTGGTGATGGCAATGATGTATGCCACTTTGTTTATTAGTGCTAAATTATGAAGCTTCTTTTATTTATGTATGACTAGATATGACTTAGGGCCTGATTGACTGAATTGAGCTTAACTGAATATTTTATGAGAGAAGGAAATTAAGAATTGACTGAACTGAAAATAATCTGAAGAGAACAGACCTTTAAGGCACTATATGTGTTATGAGTCATTTTGAGTTTAGTTAATTATTGCAACTCAAGAGTTGAAAGGTGAAGCCAAACAACAAACATAGAGAATTATTATAAGAAGATTTTGAGTTTCATATGAAACTTTTTCACTCATTTTGGGTATAACATTCTAGCTTCCGTCAAACTTATCTTCCACGAGTTAAAATTTTGAGAAAGTGGATCTTGATCATTTTACTTGTTCAGTTTCTTATCAAGTTTATGAGGAATTGTCGTGATGTCTCTAGTCCCAGTTGTTAGGGCCGCCACACACGTTCACACACCCACTAGTATGATATTGTCCGCTTTGGCCGGCCAAGCCCGCACGGATTTGTTTATGGGCACAACCCAAAAGGCCTCATACTAGTGTAGTGAACGTCTCATTAATAAAGAGCTCTCCTCCTCCTTATTTCTTCCATGTGGGACTTAGGATGCATATTCCCAACAATCCTCCCCTCATACCATGGACCACAAACTCATGGCCCCCCCTCGAACGATAGCCTCAATCTGCTACTAGCCCATCTCAGTACCACCGTTACTACCTCGGGACCCGCCGCTTGATTATACAATCAGCTACCACGGTTCGCTCTCGGCCACATACCCACTCGATCCTCGCGAGTTACAGGGTCCACCCGGCCATGAACCACCACACCGGACTAATATGCCCATTGGACAACATGCCCACACAATCCGCCAACAAATTATAGGGCAACTACCACCAATCTCATGGCAACCTCCACACTACACAGCTAAACACACACAAGAGGACTTTCGATACATAGGCTTACCAAATCACCAAACTTTGAGGACACATGAAGGAACCGTCCTACACATAACGCCCGTATATTGTCCCAGCCGAACCGTCGGCTCTGATACCAAGTTGTAGGGATCGGAAGGGGTCACTACGACACCCAAAATGTCACACAATCAAGACAATCAACCTAAATTCAATCCAAACAAACCAATTTCTCACACAACCAATGTAACACAGTCAAGACAGCAATAGGGCAGTAGCAAATCAATAATAACACCAACAATAATTGGAAGAAACAACAATAATCAACACACACGGATTATACGTTGAAAACCCCTTCGATGTGAAGGATAAAACCACGGGACCGTTTAAGGAGTCCACCCTAACTTCCCTTATTGATAATTGAGGGTAAAATAAACTCAAATCAGTCTACAAAAGGTTTAACAACCCACCAACAACAACAAACAATAAGAGATCAACATTAGAGAGCAAAAGAGTAGAATTCACCCAAAACAGCACGGCCCGGCACGGCACGGCGACCCACTTGTGGGCCGTGGGCCGTGCCGTGAACACAAATGTTGAAAATTGGCACGGCACGGCACGGGCACGATCGCCGGCACGTTATTTTTATAATATATATATATCGATTTTGTATTATATATATATTTTCAAAAATAAAAAAAATTAGAAACCCGTGGTGGCCCGCGGCACGGCACGCCGAGCACGTGGGTCGTGCCGTGGGCTAGGTTGTGCCAAAACTTGGCACGGCACAACACGGCCCGCCTCCAAGCCGGCACGGCACAAGCCCCACCCCAGCACGACCAATCACGGCCCGTGACGGCACGATGCCCATCTTTAACCGTTCTCCATCAGTTCCTCTTGGTCTTGACATTCCTGATAGAGCATGGAAGGGGTGTGATCCTTCATATTCACACTTGAGAGTCTTTGGATGCAAGACATTCATGCATGTGCCGAAAGATTAGAGATCGAAGCTTGATTCCAAGACCAACCCATGTGTTTTTGTTGGCTATGGTGATGAAGAGTATGGTTTCAGACTTTATGATCCTGAAAAGAAGAAGGTTGTGAGAAGCAGAGATGTAGTATTCTTTGAGCATGAGAAGGGTACAGATCTTCTGAATACGAGGTATACTCCTACTTCAGAATTGACTTTTGATACTACTGATGATGTTACTTCTCCTATACCTCCTGTAAATTAGCCAGCAGATGAGAATGTTGAGGAGAATCATGAAGATCTTGGTGAGGTACAATCTGTACCAATACATGATGATGATGGTGTTGATCTTAATGATTCTTTATCAGATAAGGAAGAAGTTCATGAAGAAGAGGTTCATGAGCAGGGGAGCAGCCTACCCCTCATGTTGAGGATACACAGGTTCGAAGGTCAACCTGAGAGTGTAAACCTTCAACAAAGTATCCAAGCTCAGAGTTCATTCTACTCACCGAGGATGGAGAGCCAGAAAACTATCAAGAAGTGTTGTCTCTTAAAGAGAAAGATCTATGGCTCGATGCAATGAAGGAAGAAATGGATTCCTTACAGAAGAATGAAACTTATGAGTTGGTGATGCCTCCTAAGGGCAAGAAAGTCTTGAAAAACAGGTGGGTTTTCAAGAACAAGAAAGATGGTGAGAAGATAGTGAAGCGCAAAACCAGATTGGTGGTTAAGGGATGCAACTAGAAAAAGGGCATTGACTTTGATGAGATCTTCTCCCCTGTTGTCAAAATGACATATATCAGAACTGTGCTGGGATTAGCTGCAAGTCTTGATCTTGAGTTGGAGCAGCTTGATGTTAAAACTGCTTTTTTACATGGTGACTTGCATGAAGAAATCTACATGGAGCAGCCTGAAGGATTTGAAGAGAAAGGGAAAGAAAAGTTTGTTTGCAAACTGAAGAAGAGTCTTTTTGGGCTTAAACAGGCACCAAGGCAATGGTACAAGAAATTTGATTCGTTTGTGACAAGCAATGGTTATAAACAAACTTTGGCAGATCCTTGTGTGTGTATTAGAAAGTTCCTTGGAGGTAACTTCATCATCCTTCTTTTATATGTAGATGATATGCTGATAGCTGGACAAGATGTGGAAATGATTCAAAGTTTGAAGAAAGACTTGTCCAAGTCATTTGACATAAAAGACTTGGGTCCTGCAAAGCAAATCTTAGGCATGGAGATTGCTCGTGACAGGAAGGCTGGAAAGCTGTGGCTTTCACAAGAATAGTATATTGAACGGTTGCTTGAAAGGTTCAATATGAAGCATGCCAAGCCTGTTAGTACACCACTAGCAACACATTTCAAGCTAAGTAAGAGAGCTTGTCCTACAATAGAGAAGGTGAAAGAAAGTATGTCATCCATTCCTTACTCCTATGCTGTTGGTTCTTTGATGTATGCTATGGTGTGTACTAGGCCAGATATTGCACATTCTGTGGGTTTAGTGAGTAGATACTTATCCAATCCGGGTAAGGCTCACTGGGAAGTAGTGAAGTGGATCTTCAGATACTTGCGTGGTACCTCCAAACTTTGCCTGTGTTATGGAGGTGGTAAACCTATTCTTGAAGGCTATACAGATGCAGACATGGCAGATGATCTTGATAATAGAAAATCTACCTCAGGTTATATGTTTACATTTTCAGGGGGAGCCATCTCATGGCAATCCAAGCTACAGAAATGTGTAGCATTGTCAACAACTAAGGCAGAGTACATTGCAGCTGTGGAGGCGGGCAAAGAGATGCTACGTCTAAAAGGTTCCTTCGAGAGCTAGGTTTGAAGCAAGGAGATTATGTAGTGCTTTGTGATAGTCAAAGTGCTATGGATTTGAGTAAAAATGCTATGTACCATGCTCGTACCCTAGCATATTGATGTCAGATATCATTGGTTATGAGATGTGATTGCAGAGAAGCATAAGCATTTGAAACTGAAGAAAGTCCACACTCACAAGAATGGTACAAATATGTTAACAAAAGTGGTTCCCGGGAGCAAGCTTGATGTTTGTAGCAAGCATGTGGGAATGAGCTTCAAATGATGATTGAAGCGTATCGGTCTTCCCCGTGTTGGGCTGGAGGGGGAGATTTGTTGTGGTTCCAAGCCAATTTGCAATATCCATATATTGCTTTTGGACTCATGTATTATGGGCTCTTTTTCATGGACTTGTTAAGTCTTATTTTTGGTCCATATTTGGCATGACTTTTGTGGCTTCTCTTGGAAGCTTTAGTTGGGTAATTTTGTGGCTAGCAAGTGCCCAAGTGAGCAGCAAGTAGCTGATCATATCATTCACACAAAATAGAGAGAAAGCGAGGGTTTGAAGAAGTACATCGAACTTATCCTGGACAGCTTCTTGTAAACTGGCTGTTGCCGGAGTTTCCACCGTTGGATCGTACTCAAATTTTGACAGCTTACTCCTGACATCAAGGGCTTCATTTTGGACGGTTGGATCGTCGTTTTGAGGTCTAGTTTGGTCAGAATCTGCTTTGGACAGAACTGATGTTTTTGGGTGAATTCTACTCTTTTGCTCTCTAATTTTGATCTCTTATTGTTTGTTGTTGTTGGTGGATTGTTAAACCTTTTGTAGACTAATTTGGGTTTTATTTTACCCTCAATTATCAATAAGAGAAGTTAGGGTGGACTCCTTAAACGGTCCCGTGGTTTTATCCTTCACATCGAAGGGGTTTTCCACGTATAATCCGTGTGTGTTGATTATTGTTGTTTCTTCCAATTATTGTTGGTGTTATTATTGATTTGCTACTGCCCTATTGCTGTCTTGATTGTGTTATATTGGTTGTGTGAGAAATTGGTTTGTTTGGATTGAATTTGGGTTGATTGTCTTGGTTGTGTGACATTGTGGGTGTCGTAGTGACCCCTTCCGATCCCTAGACCAGTGACTGGTAAAAGAGCATAGTACTTGTTTGTTAATGTGTCTTTTGATGCACATATTTGTATAGCTTTTGATAGCCTATCCATCTCATTGTTTCTGTAAGAAGCCTCATGTGGTCCAAGGTCATTATAAATCTTTTGTGTTTTTACTTGTGATGATTCTTGGTTATTCACAAGTGCCTCAGAAGCTTAATTCCTAAATTAAGTCATGTTGAGTTTCTCTTTCTAGTTAATTGGCCTAACAAGCCTGTATGCATTTTATGAGTTGAAATTGTAAGGGTTTCCCAATCAGTGATCATTAAGATGTTAATAAAAAAAAAAATGAAAGAATATGATGTAGATGAAGCTATTTTGACTAGATGCTTTAGTTTTTTGGCAGTGCACTAGAGTGTGGGTTTAAGCTTATCCAAAGGTGCTGTTTTGGTTGGTTTATTGTTCTACTTAATTTTTTGTAGCTTACTTCAACAATTTTTCCAATTGGTAGTTAGATCCCCTCCTCTAAGTCACGCTCTGTGCTAGTCTTGATCAAGTACAATTTAGGACCAATTCCCCTCCATAGGACTATGTTATTATTCTCTTAAGCGTATTTGAACATTATAACATTGTAGCTCTGGTGGTTTAGTCGGTGGTTAGGTAGTTGCTTAGTGTTTTATAATGGCAGTGTCCCTGTGTCATCTGCCCGGGGGGTTTTGTATACACCAATTATTGCTAGTAACAATACCCAAATTTCTTATGCAGTAGGCACGAGTTGGACATGAAGCGTTACTGGCTATCATTCCAGATCCAGTGACATGTTTTGCTACCGCAAGGTATACTCAAAAGCAAGTATTCAGGGTGCTATCAGACTCAAACTTATTGGTTGTTGATTGGTTTACAAGTGGACGCTATGAAAGCGGCGAAAGATGGAATTTTGAATCATACAGGAGTACCAACAATATTTTCTGTGAAGATGGCCAACCTTTGTTTCTTGATACGGTTTGCTCTTTCTTTTAATGAGCTACTTCTATATCTTGACTTAGTGATACTCCCTTGCTTGAATTCCTTATATATCATTATTTCTGGTGTCCCTGCTTCTGGGTTGGTTTGTCTACATATGTTCTCATGTCCACCAAAGGCAGAAGCCCTTTGTGTACATAGTCTTTGTGTTTTACATAAAAATGATATGTCATGCATCTCTTCCCTGATTATGATTATTTATGTATTACTCATAATGTAATGCAATATATTTGTCAGTGCATGTGCATATTGACCTGTATAATCATCTGCCAGCTAGCTTTCTATCTGAGGATGGAAATGTTATATAATTACAGAAGTTCTGATTTCTTTCCGGCATTTAGTTGCACAAACTCATCTATTACTAATAAGTACCAGGATTGGCTGTTGATACCTTTGTATATTGTCCGTATGCATTTGTTAGTCTTTTGCAGTATCCAGTTATAAGTATGGACTAATAAAGTGTCTAATTTTCTTGGCATTCTTTACCAGAATTTTTAGGGGGTGGAAGACAGGCTTGCTTGATATAATTCCTTCTTGTAGTTTTCTTTTGCATTTCTGTTACTTATGAGGTGATCCCATGGCACAGACTATACCTTTTCTTCTGTAGTCTTACTAACCAATAGAGCAAAATCCTGCTGCAGACCATTTGCTTGGTTATTGAGCATGAGTCACAATCTGACTTCTTGACCGTAAATTATCCAAGATGGTTTTTTAGTTATCTATTTTTAAAAAAAAAAAAATTTATACATATATATTTTGTAATACAATTAAACCTACTTTGATTTCTTGTTTGGTCAAAGCAGCAATTCATACTATATAACATAGTCTGCGCATATTCTCATTGTTTGAATAATATACCCTATTTATATATGACTTTATGGGCTATAAAAAAATGACTTTATGGAGAATGCAGTATGAACTATGAACAATGTACCCTATTTTTATATGACTTTATGGGGCTATATAAAAAAATGACTTTATGGGGACATGTAGTTTGAGAAGGTGTCACACATGCAAATCATATCTAGCTGAAGCTGTAGATGTTTAGCTCCCATGATCTACCCTGTTCAAGAATGACTGGATCTTGCTGCTGCAGATACTGTTGGAGAAAGGAGCCATTAGCAGTATTTCAGAGTGCATGCAGGATTATCAAGTTACAGCAATGATCGTAGTATTGGGGTATGATCATTTCTTTATGCTGGATCTTTGAGCTTCGTTTTATCATGCTATAATCATGCTCTTTACGTTCCTAGACTGTTTCAATGAACTGTATGAGGTTGAGTGAAACTGTTAGCTGTTCTCTTTGTAATTCTACGGCATGCTCTTATTTAGATTTCAACCTTTAGATTTCTACTAAGATAGTTTTGTTTATAATACAACGGTGCCAGAAAAATAAGAAGTACAACACATTTGGTTGGTGCCAAGAGCATCAAACTGCAATGTTTTGGACACTGAAGACCAAAAGAAAAAAAAATGATTCTATTAAAAAAAATGTCATAGACAAGATTATAGTATGGAAAACTAGTAAGGATACCTAACCTAAATTAAAGCTGAGAACATTAAAGCTTTAATGGACAGATTGCTCAACATAAAACAGCTTACATTTGAATTAAAGGGTTCATACCTTAGACAGATAACCAAGGGTATTGACCTCTTAAAACCCTGAATTATGTTAACTAAAATTTTAAACAAGAACCACTTCCAAGTATTATTTTTTAATTTCATTTCTCATTCAATCATCTAATCCTACTAATTATACACATAATGAGATCATTACTCTATACATAGAAGCTACTGTACAAAATTTACCAAATGGAAAAAAGAAATGAAAATACTAAAGAGAAATTGATTTTTACAGTACTTAAAAATCTGCCTTTTTTATAGCCTGTAAAACTTCAATCATTCTTACATATTGCATCATAAGCCTCAAATAGTTGCAAGGCAAATCAAAAAATCGTTTCACATGAATGAAAACTAACACACATGAAAAGATAGAGACTAAATAAGACATGTTAGTCAAATATGGCTCAAAAATCTCACAAAGGTTCTCAAGCTATTCACATTAGTCGAGTAAGGAGACCATTTTGGCCACCAACAAGCTTAATTCCAAACCAATCAGTAAATGGGTTTTCGAAAACAAGTTTTCCGATTTCAAAAGTCGCACATGCATTAACATCATTGTTAGGGCATTAGTCGTATAAAGACACTGAAAGATGCTAAACACTCAAAAATAAAGAAAACTAACACAACTAATATATACAAAGAAAAAAGTATTCCTTCAACCAAGCTAAACTTCCCATTATTGTCCTCAATGTGTACATATAACGATAAAAGCATTCAAAGGGGAAAGTAAGCATGGGCCCTATTGGCGGAGTTAGGACCGCCCTCAAAATAATGTCGCATCATGTTACTAAAACCATAAAATTCCGACTGCATCAAAGTATATTGGCTCTTCATTTTATCGAAAGCTTTGGCCATGCTATCATGGGATTGCACCCAAAGCTTGCTCCAAGGTGGTTGAGCCCATTTAAGATAACAAAGGTGTTTTCTAGAAATTCTTAGCCACATTAAACTAAAACTCTTTAGGGGGAAGATGTTTACCCATGAGTTGGCGGCTAACCAAAGGTGGCTATATGACTATGAGCCCTAGGCGAAGTCTTGGACATAGGAAATCTTGTGTGAACTATAGCACATGTGGGATGGCTAAGGTGAACATTGACTACGACCACCTTTGGTGGTCTCAACTAATGCGAATTAATGCGAACGTTGCTGGGATTGACCCACCTAATAGTTTGGTACGACACACACCAGTTAGATGGCTCGTGGGTTGGTTAAGTTGCATGTTTGAATATTTAGATAGGTTTATGGTCACTGCAAAGGAATGTTTCACGTACTCAAATGAAACATTTTAGCCAAACAATACTTATAACCTAAAACAAATCTAAGGCAAGTAGAGGATCGTATCCACAAGGTATAGCTAATAAGAGAATCAAACATGTGAACAACTATAAACTGACTTGGTCACAAAATTAGTTTTTGATTAACTAACTACTTTACGTTTTTTATTAAGCTAAGGGAGATACTATGGGAGACAAACTCTAGGGGAAGACAGGATTCAACACAACCAAACTAATGAATCGATAAATAGAACAGAACATGAATATGCTTGGGTGATGGAACGGGAACTCAATGTTGTCTTCTTTCATAGCCACAACAAGCGTTTCTTAAACCAAACAACTAACATGATAAGTAACAGTCTTAGGAAGTGGATTTCTAGCTCTTGCTTATCTTTGATCGTTACAAGATAACATGAAGCACAAATAATTGAGATTTCTTACCTAATTATCACACTAAAGCACCCTAATGTTGTCTTCTTTCATAGCCACAACACTAGGGTGATGTTTGGGTGATGGAAAGGGAACTTAATGTTGTCTTCTTTCATAGCCACAACACTAAGCGTTTCTTAAACCAAACAACTAACATGATAAGTGACAGTTTTAGGAAGTGGATTTCTAGCTCTTGCTTATCTTTGATCGTTACGAGATAACATGAAGCACAAATAATTGAGATTTCTTACCTAATTATCACACTAAAGCACCCTAATCAATGAAGCAAGACACTCATAGTCGTAAAAGAGATGTAGTCTAATTGCACATAGAGAAGATCTACGACCAAACTCCGTCTTTCAATCCGAGTATAAGAGTGAACAAATGAGCGTAAAGTTTGCCACCAAAGTATACATGCAATCAATCAACTCAAGAGAAAACAACATCAACCCATATGGAACTTGAAAATATCCAAGATTAATAAACCCATTCACCCAACCCCTAGCTAAAATACTACTCACAATCAGGGGCGGATTTGAGGAATGGGGGTACGAAATTACGTTTAATAAAAGACAAATTACAAAATAAAAAGTAATATGTGGAGCGTAATAATTTTTTCCTAACTAAATTTTGAGTTAATAAATCATTTCACTATTGTATTAATATTTGTGAGTACTATACACGGATACACCCTATCTTCCGACAATAAGGCTTAAAATTAAGAATTATAGATGTGAGGAAATTTTTTTTTATCTAAGAGAACTATTATTTGTAAAAGTAGGTCTCTTTGATAAAAGTGCAAATTTTGTGTGGGAAAAATAAACAATATCACTTAAGAGACCTGTTTTTGTAACAGTGGCTCTCTTTGATCAAAAAGTACTATTCTGAAACTTTTGGGCTTCTAGCGTGGAGGGTATTAAAAAAAATAACCTAAGAGACCAAATCTTTACATAGGCGGTCTCTTTAAATTTAACATAAAAGGCGGGCTGATTGGTTGTTGCGGCATACTGCATAACAGTACCTAAAAGACCGCCTATTACATAAAGGCGGTCTCTATTCTTAACATTTTTTTTTTTTTTTTGGGAATGGGGGTACAGTTGTAACTCTATGTACCCCCCTGGATCCGCCACTGCTCACAATTCATGGTGGAAAACAACATGCTAACAACAAAATTTAAAGCTATTATGAGATTAACCAGTTGTGTAAAGGGATAAAATAGAGATAGACTGAATATGCAAGAGCAATTAACAAGGATTGTGAGAGAATAGCGTTCACAAAGCAAATAAAATCAGAAAAATAACAAGAGAGAAAGAGGAAAGAGATTACTATGATTAGAGCTTCAAAGTTGGAGAAATGAATTTAGGAGGACAAACTTCAATTAATCTTCTACAAATGATTGAGTTGTTGATAATCTAAATTAATTAAGAAGTGTTTTATACACTAACAAAAATAATAAGGGTCTAAGAGAGTCTAAGGGTTGTAGATTTTTACAATTGAAACTATGGGAGGTATTTATGCTACCCCCAAAAACTACATAGAAAAATTCGTTAAAATTGCGCTAGCAGGAAAAGTGGCCAGTAGGTATGATCCCTTATGTGGCCAGTAGTGTCTAGTTTTCTTTTTCCCTTGCTTGTTCTTATTCGATATATGTTCACATTGAGGACAATGTCAAGTTTAGCTTGGGGGAGGGATTACTTTTTGCTTTGTATATAGTAGTTAGTTGCTTTGGAGTTGATTTTTAGCACTCTACACAACTATGCTCCTATGATATTGATGATACATGTGTGCTTTGTGAAAAGTTTTTCGAAAACCCATTTACTGTTTTAGCTGGAATTGAGCATGTTTGTGGCTAGGATGGTCTCCCTGCTCTACTTATGTGAATAGTTTGTGTACCCGGTGAGAAACTTGAGTCATGCCCAACTGATTTCACTCTATTTCAGTCTTATTCTTTTCCATGTGTGATTTAGTTATCCTTACTGTGGTTTGAGTCTTGGATTTGCTTGTTGACTATATTTGGAAAAAAGATGGACATCATACTCTTTTGAAAAATAAATGTGCATTACAAAGTCCAAATGGCATCCTTCAATAAGCAAAGGTGCCAAATGGGCATGTAATGGTAGTATTTTCTTGATCATCGGGTTGGATTGGGATTTGGAAGAATCCCAAATAACCGTCCAAGAAACAATAGTGACTATGTGATTCCAATCTTTTCAAAATTTGATCTAAAAATGTGGAGTGGAAAGTGATTTTCCAAGTGAATTACTCAATTTTTGGTAATCAATATGCATTCTCCGGTGGCTGACCTTGTAGAATTGGTCTCACCCTTATCATTTTTTATGATGGTCATGCCTCCTTTCTTAAGCACAACTTGACCCGGGCTAACCCACATATTATCGGAGATAGGGTAGATTATGCCCACTTCAAGAAGTTTTAAAACCTCTTTTTTCACAACTTCATGTTAAGATTGAGCCTTCTTTGGTGCTGAATTAAGGAAGCATGATCATCATCAAGGAAGATCTTATACATGCAAATGGGTGGGACTTATCCTTTTAATGTCATCAATTGTATACCCAATAACACTTCTATACTCCCTTAGAACAATTAGGATTTTCTCAACAGAAGTGTCATCAAGTTTAGCATTGACAATAACGGGATAATTCTCTTTATCATCAAGAAAAACATTTTTAAGTAGAAGAGGAAGGGGTTTAAGTTCAACCTGAGGAGGAGGCATACTCCTATACCCTTTTACCTCCACATTAAGCAAATCAAATTCCCTTTCCTTGTGTTGTAGAGGTTGGTCAAGCAACAACTTGTACCCCTTAGCTTCTTCATCTTCATCGTCCAAGCTTTCCGTGAGGATAGCTACAAAGAATCCTTGTCATCATTTATTTTCATCAACTCTTCCAAATGTCTCACAAGTGTGTGATTCTATGCTTTAACAGAAAAGAAGAGGAGAGGGATATGATTTATTGGGATATGTGATGCAAAAAGGAAGAGAGATTATGTCACAGTGTTTTACTAGATTACCTTGTTTATATTGTTGGCACCATCTTTATAATTATTCAAGAGTACCTTTTATTTATTAAATTTTTTTTGGTTGTACCTTTTTATTTATTATGGAGTACTTATGCATGTATCAAGGTATGCATCTATCTTTTATTTTTATTCTTTTTTATAGTAGGAAAATTTGCCAAGAGTAACACGACCTTTCAGAAACAACCTTTGAATTATTTCAAAATAACACGACCTTTGACACATATCTTCCAAAAATAGAACGAAAAACCGGTAACTTGTTTTACTGATTACATTTGACACCTGTCTTGTTGTAATTTGTTAAGGTTTTTTGTTTTTTTAATTTTGACATTTTATATATATTAATGATCTTAATTTTATTAATACAGCATGAAAAAAACTGAAATTTTGAAAAGAAAAAAAAAGGGAAAAAAAAAAAAGAAAAACAAACACAACCCTCTTCTTGTGAACCTCCTCTACCTCCACATACATCCACCATGAATTCCCCAAAAACCACCTCCATACTTGAAACAAACCCACAAATCCCCACCCATCACCTTCGAGACCGCCGCAAAACCACCGTCATCCCTTCCTATCACCGTGAAACTGTGTGCCGATCCACCCTTGATACCCAACCAAACCCTAACCTATGGGAAAAGAGAGAGCTAGCGTGAAGGTAAAGGGGTGCTGGCATCTGAAACGTGGTAGGGAAAGGAGATAAAACTAGGCAGGATGTGGGGTCAAAATCGGGGGGAAAGGGGGAAGGAAACGAGGTAAGGAAGGAAAGGCACCGAGAAAGGGGTTGGGGGAGGCCTAAAGCCGGCGGGGAAGGGGTGGGACGACGCTGGCAGGGATAGGGGGACTGGCAGTGGAGGAGGAGGGTGGTTGGGCTGGTGAGGTTGGGTAGGGTGTTTTCTTCTTTTTTCTCTTTTTTTTTTTTTTTTTTTTTTTTTTTTTTTTAATGTTTTAAGGTTTTATTTTCAAAAAGAAATTTTTTAAAAGTAATGAAATTGACCACTGACACTTTGACACGTGTCATAGGTAACCTATTAAACAGGTTACCAACGGGTCACGTTCTATTACGGAAGATACATGTCAAAGGTTGTGTTATTTTGAAATAATCTAAAGGTCGTTTCATTTTTGGAAGACCGCTGAAAGGTCGTGTTATTCTTGGCAAATTTTCCTTTATTATATACAAATATAAATGTTGGAAATATAATATTTTTATCAAGATAACTAGTAAACGTACTATGGATTATTACTAGCGTATTGTAGATTCGTACTGCGTATGGAGTGTATTGTGTATAAGGTAACTCTACCAAAAGTGCCTGTTAGGCCCATATCTAAAATTTGGACTAAAATGTGGCTTGGGTCGGTGGGTCCTTATCATATATTTTTCAGTACCCTATTCACCCAGGCTTGCTTTTTTATATACTTGTGCGGGATCCTAACTTTTAGCAGTAGGCAGAGGGGATAATATGAAGAAAAAAAAAAAGAATATATATATATATTAAGAACTAGTAAATCTATGACACATTGCGAATTTTAAAAATTGACTAACTTAATATGAAAGGATGAAGAAGTAAATTAGATAAACTATGTTGGGAAGGAACAATTGTGTTAATTGTATTATGCAGTAATGTGATGCCTTATATGGGATTCTATGATGTAGGAACCATGTCAACATCTTTGTTTAATTTGACAATACTTATTTACATAGGTCTTTCTTTTGTTTTATGGAACTTACCATGCTTGATTGAGTGATTTACTGGCTGTAGACCAAAGATGAAGCAATTACAGAACCAGGTTCAAGAAAATGTGGAAAATATGATGTCTGGATATATTCAAGTCAAAACTAACATTCCAAGGCTTAGCATGAGAACAAATTCTGAGTTTTGCTTCACGAAACCAAGCTTTATTGCATCGTGTAGTACCTTTGGCCCCAAGGTATGATTTGCTTGTCTTGTTCATTTCACAGTTAGTTGATATTAAATGTTAGTTATGCTCCCTATATTTTTAATGAACTTATTTATGTACTGAATGCTTAGAGATGGGAACCTTGTTTTTGTTACTGCTGTGCTACTTTCGATAAAGCAAAGCATCCCTTGCCATCGCAAGGTTTACATTCAATACTCCCATAGCTAGGAACACTATAGCAAGGATAATATACAACAATAGTACCCTCCCTCCACATTCAAGTGGGCCAAATTTTCTGAAACATTGTTTGGGATCGTCATGGCCGTGCCAAAACTGCCAGAATATTTATTTTCCATTAATGATGTAAGTCCCTGTACTGATATTTTTTATACAGATGGGAACTGTTTTTTTTTTTTTTTTTTAGCAGCTTAGTGTTGTGTTCCTTTTGGTTAATCGCATTGTCTACTGCCTATGCCTTGCACAGGCTATATTCACTTGGTTTTCATAGATACAGTAACTTGTAAGCACACAATGTCCTTCAACAGTGAACATTATGATGATGTTCAAACAAGAGTACTCACCCTTTCTTTCAAGTGAGCCACTTTTTCCAAAATGTAGTTTGGGATAACCTGATTTCCAGCAGATTTCTTTTCATAGCAAAATTTGAATTGGTGGGAATTGTTGATTGATATTAATTTATTATTCTCTTCTAAACTTGAAGAAGAGAAAGGATGTGAGTACAATCATCCCCTTTGTTAAGGTCAGGGGAACATTTTAAAATACTTTGAGAATAGAACTCTGTCTTGCTGCAGAAAAAAAAAAAAGTAACCAGCTACTATTAGATTGAGAAAATTTACACCCCAAATGCAGCTTTATAAAACTGAGAATCAAACTCAATTGTGAACTCCATTCTTGCTTTTGGTTTTAATCATGATTTTGACTCCCTTAGCTTACTCAATCAACAATAGATTTTTTTCATTACACTCCTAATGCTTGAGCAAGATGACTTGGATTAGTCAACTGTTAAAACACGTCCCTTTTTCTCATTTGTTAGAAATTAGTAATTACAGAGTAATGTAAACACTTTACTACTTTAGGGGTCACCCATGTACGAAAGGAGGGCTTCCCCAAAACTATCATGCTACCACAGTTACCTTGACAATAAAATCCCTCCTAACCCAAGGTTACCCAATTTACCCAACCCACGATTTTCTCTCATAGCTTCATTTTGACCCTTTGACCTTCAACCTTCAACCTCCATTAAAGAACACTCTACACTTTGACCCTCCTAATCTTCTTCCTAAATTCGATCTTTTTGGTCCAATACTTTATAATTAAAGCCTTCAAGTCTTCAACCCACACTTGCATTTTTAACCTATTGAACTTGTCCCCCTAAATAAAGGCATCTTCCGATAAGATTTTTAAAAAAAATTCAAAGCAAATCAAATGTTATGCTTAATTGACAGCTTAATTCAAAGAAAAATACAAAAGCCTTATGTTAATCAACAAAAATCATAATCCATAAACCCTAAATTACAAAAACTCTAAAATTCAAAAATCAAAAACCCTATAATTCGAAAATGAATTTATTAGAGGCGAATTATACATATATCTGGACCAATTAGAGGATATATGGGAGGAATTAGTGTCAATCTCGGAGCAGGAAGCATGGAAGGAGTCATAAATGGTCTAAAGTGAAGTCTGGTAATAAAATAAATTTTTTTTAAAATTTACGGTGGTAATTCACAAGATTTTTAATTCGGGTAGTAATTTTCAAAATGACATTAATATGCGGCAGTAATTGACAAATTTTCCCTTGAAGATTTATGTTATTGATGTCGATTAATTAATCTATCCTAGTAGAATACAATAAAACCGAATACTATATACCTTATAGAGTTATAGCTACTAATGAACATGACTAGAGTAGACGCTGCATACCTACTGAATTTAATAGCTCATCACGTGAATATGATCTGATCATAATTGATCTGAATGACCCATTTTGAAACCTTTGGGAGCCGCCTCTAATTGGGTGTGACAAATTTGAAATTTCCTCATTATCACTTCTCCGTTATGTCTGTCTTGACATGTCTACTATTGTCACATATACATCATACAAATGAATGTTGACACTGGCTGTTATTCCATAGAGCCTTTGTACTTTGAACAATTGAACCTAGGGGTAAACAGTAATTTTTTTTCTTTTTTATTTCTTGGTTTTATTAATTTAGCAAGTATAAAGTGAATATTTTTAACCAAACCAGCAAGCTCAAGACTACCTCTGGTGGAGTAAGCTAGCAAGTTAGAAGGGTTGCTTCCACTTCTGTGCATATTTACTTCATAGGATCTTCTACTTCCCTCCTACTTGTGCCTCTTAAGACAATATCTACACTAAATTTCATACTTAATGTGATTTGCAGTCATTTTGTCATTGTAAACTAGATTAACTTTGTATTTAATTGTTAAAACTCTGCCTATTTTTCCATATCAAATAAGCATCAATTTCAACGATTTCCAGCCATGGGTTCAGAGTTCTTATTTTAGGTGGGCATTAATTTGGGTTGAGGTTAAATTTTTCATTTGTCTGTAATAATTGTAAACATTCAAGGATACATTGAGTCTCTTGGATTTCACATCATTGTTGCATGTTGATTTATGACAAGATGGAGACATCCAATGTATTTGTCCTATGTGAAAAGGAACAGAGACCAAGTAGAGTTTGAACCTTAATTGTCAATGATTTATTATCGACTTACCAACAACCAGGTTTCTACTGTCTAAACCATCTGTGTTATGCCTTGGCAGGGTGTTGGTCTTATCGTCCGCATAGCAGCTCTAACAACTGAACCTGTGTATCAATTTCTACGCCATCAGCTGGCTTGCTTAGAGCCATATCTTGGGGCCTTGCCATATACCTGAATGCTGAGGGAAGATGGTGAAATTGGGTTCTGCATCGGTGATTTGGCAATAAACTGCCATTCATGTTAATGCTGCAATTTATGTGTTGAATTTCAGTGAAGTTGAATGATTTGTTTACGGGAAATGATTTTGGCACACCCTAAATTGATTTTGGCACACCCCTATGTGAGAGCACAGTTTTCTATGCTCTTCTCACATAGGGGTGTGCCTAAATCAATTTAGGGTGTGTCAAAATCAATTCCCTTTGTTTACAGTCTCAGAATCTAGTGCAAACTCAAATGTCATCATATTGATTGATGACATACAACTTTCAATGGTTTTTGATCTGTCCTTCCATGTAGGATTTGAAATTTTATAGGGAAAATTGATTGAATAATTATACCACAACTAGACAACAATATTGTATTTACTCTTCTTTGTTACATAAACCAATACGACTATGTCACTATATTTTGAAGGCTTTAGTAGAGTTTAACTTGATTTTCCTTTCACAACTTAAATTCAAGATAAATTCACGTTTTTGTAAGGAGTTTCGCAGATGATGTATTAGTTGTACAAGATTTAGTAAGAGCACCAACACTCGTATAACTTTATACCACGGTGTAAATATTCATTTAAAAGTTGCAAATTTTTACCACTTTGGTGGCATAAAACTATACCATCACCATCCCATGGTAAACTTTTGTTTCGTTCCACGTGAAATATGAACCAACCAGGTCACGCCATGTGGCCTGGTTGTCATACATCTTTTATTTATTTTTTTTCAATTGCATTTTAAGAAAAAATTATAAAGTCAAAAATTATGAGAAAATTACCATTGTTCATAATTTTTCAAGACATACACATAGACACCCATATTGATATAGTTTTAAATATTTTTTAAATTCACTTTTTTCTATCTAAATTGTTTATTTTTATTTAATTAACTTTATAAATAGTAATTAGTTATTTTCAACATAAAACAAAATATGATTATAATATAATTAAGTGTATAATTCATACATATAGGAGAGAGAAAGTGTGTTGGTAAACTTTTTTAATACCATGGGTGGGGTGATTTTTGGAGAAAGTATATTGTATTGTGGTATAGATGATGTGGAGGACTGAGAAAGTGGTAGAGAGAGAGAGGGGTGGTATAAATTTTTATACTCTGAGTGATGATGGTGTAAGGTGAGCATAAATAATTGGCTCCAAATTATTATTGATGAGCTTAAATATGTAATGCATGCATGCATACAAAAAAAAAAGTATACGAGAAACAAATGAATTTTCTTAAATGGCTACAGTAAAAAAATCCCACCAAATTTCATATGTTTGGCTAAAGCATAAGTAGGACTTTTTGTGCAAGAGTATTTTTGCAAAGTTTTCCTTGTCGCAAATTAACCAAGTAACGAATCAAATCTCTAAGGATTCGTTTGGCATCGCTGTGGTTTTCTGTTTTTTGGTTTTTTGTTTTTTAAAAGTATATTACATATGTTACATAATGGATCAAAAAATATTTAGACTTATTAAAATCATGATAATTTTGAAAACTGACAACAAAAAAGTGAAAACACCTTTTTCTTATTTCCTGTTTTTGGTTTTTAGTTTTCAAAAAAACAGGAAACTGAAAACCAAAAATGATGCCAAACAAGCCCTAAATTAAGTAAAAGATGTGGGCCACTGTACTTTATTATTTTCCATTCCCGCTAACCCCAAATTGTAGTATTTTGAGCATTCTCAACCAATTATCATTTGGGAGGGTTAGAGCACCGGCATCTATAAGGTTTGTCTATCCTTTTAACTCACTTATTGGATATTTTAAGAATCCTCGTGAATGTGCAAGAAGATGAGAAGGATCCTCTTATAGCTAAAAGGAAATGACTCCTGTCAAGAAGGATGCTCTTACTCGACTCTTGTGCAAAGAGTGGAGATTTTTTTATTAAAAAAATGTAACAAGCATTTATTGGATATTTTAAGAATCCTTGTGAATGTGCAAGAAGATGAGAAGGATCCTCTTATAGCTAAAAGGAAATGACTCCTGTCAAGAAGGATGCTCTTACTCGACTCTTGTGCAAAGAGTGGAGATTTTTTTATTAAAAAAATGTAACAAGCATTTATTGGATATTTTAAGAATCCTCGTGAATGTGCAAGAAGATGAGAAGGATCCTCTTAGCTAAAAGGAAATGACTCTTGTCAAGAAGGATGCTCTTACTCGACTCTTGTGCAAAGAGTGGAGATTTTTTTATTAAAAAAATGTAACAAGCATTGTTGTGTCAGCTTTCGTGATTGAAAAGCTCCACATAATTTGAAAAAGGGATGTCAATATGGCGGGGATGAGTCTCGGTTTGGCGGGGTGGGGCGAGTATGGAGATAAAAATCATAACCGCCGTGGATGATGAGGCGGGGGTGGCTTTTAGGATGTAGTCACCTCATCCCCGCCCCGCTCCGCTCTACTCCACTCGCCCCACTTTGTACTTGCCCCATCCTCACCCCATACCACATTTATATATTTTAAAAAATAAAATTATAAACAACAATGTGTGTAATATGAACTTTTTTTTTTTTTTTTTGTAATCTATACTAATTATGTAGGGTTGTGTATTTGGGAGGCGGGGATTAGGCAGGTCTTGAGTGAGGGATTAGGTGAAGATGAATATTCATGTGAGGCGTCGGGCGGGGATGGTTTTGAAATTGTACCCACTGAGGTGGTAATGAGGGTGAATTTTGGATCCTACAGGGATGGGGATAAGAATGAAAATGATAGGTGGGGATGGGGATGAGGATGGGAAGGGGAAGGCCAGCATCCGCACCGCCCCGCCCCGCTGACATCTCTATTTAGAAGGCAAAATCAACGGTTTTATTACTTGTTACTCCCTTTGTTCCCAATTGTTTGCCCCATAGAAATATTTCATAAATTAAGTTTGATTGGAGTTGATAAGAGAGAAAAGTGGTGGGACTAAAAGCATTTTTGTGAGAATAAAATAGTGCTCCCTATTTACATTACTAGTATGAAGTATTTTTATTAAGACAAATAAAAAAGGACCAAGGGAGTATGATTTTTGTCCATATACACTATGTAGACTGTTTCTGGAAAACAGAGAATGCTCCTGGGAGTTCGGATAATGAGATCAAGATGTCCTAGAGCTTGGCTCAATGAATATCCGGATTTTCCTCAGCTATGCCTTGCTGTCCGAGAGCTAGGCCTGCAAAACAGAGAGGGTTGGCTGCCCCGGGGGTGTTACCCGGGAACGTCCCTCCGATGCTAAAGTCAGCAAAATTTCTTTTTAGAGAGAGAAAGTAGTGAGAGAAAGAGTAATTAGAGAGAGTGTGAAAAGTCCCCCCCATTAATGATTGGACAGCTATTTATAGTTGCACTTTCAGGTGGCATGAGTTGTACTTAATTTGACAGATTAAGGGTAAATCTGTACTTTGCAACCATTTATGATGGGCTAGGTCACGGAGGGTATTTTCGTAATTTCAGGGCATTGGGCTTAGGACAATGGACTTAGCCCAAACATTTTGCCCCACGCGTGATGTGGGAACGAGATCGCATGAAGTTCGGATGTCACGCGAAATGAGCATAATTGAAGTTGTCATATCAGTCGAAATGACTTTTTAGGCGTACTCGAGGGCTAAAATGAGCCCCAAGTGTTCCCGGGGGCTAAAAAGAGCCCCAAAGCGACTTGCAAGGGTGAAGACCAGCCCCAAGCAATGCATTGGAAATACTTTAATTGCAAGAGCTAACTTGTTGTAAAATAGTCCGAGAGATAGGATTGATAATAGATGATGACTGAAAGCATGACAAATCTTGATAATCTTCAAAGAGGTAAGCCTTAGGTAAGTTTCATGCCTAGCTAAGAGCATGACTCGTCTTGATCTTCGGCTTAATTAGCTTGGGCCTAAGGAACATTGAGCCCATTTATCCGAATTCTACCTGAGTAACATTTCTTTTGGTCTTCATATGGGCCCCTCACCCTTGACTAACCACTTGCAAATTATTAGAGATCAGACTTTGGATTTTTGCTT
Organism: Chenopodium album; assembly: GCF_948465745.1. Taxonomy (NCBI): domain Eukaryota; kingdom Viridiplantae; phylum Streptophyta; class Magnoliopsida; order Caryophyllales; family Amaranthaceae; genus Chenopodium; species Chenopodium album. The sequence goes on along the minus strand of NC_137859.1, from coordinate 31,902,957 downwards.
CCAAGGAAAACCGTATGCATATCCCACCGAGGGCCCACCGAGAAAGCATTTGGTTATTGTGTTAGGCTCAGTTGAGCTCTCGGATTTCTAAGGAAATCAATCCATTTTTTATTTGTAAAATAAATTGAGAATACCGAGGGGTTGCTGGTAGTTTTGGGTTGTCTGAAAGACGCAAGCCGAGGGTTTTTCGGGGTTTACTTAGGAATTTTTAGTTCTTGTGAGCATAAAACTACCCAATTTGAGGCAAGGAGAGGTTTCTCGGGTTTTACTTCGGCTTAGCTGGGTGATACCCCGGGGTGAGGCAATATTGAGTGTGCTACCCCGGGGTGAGGGAGCATTGAGTGAGAGGGAGAGCTATACCCCGGGGTGAGGGAGTATTGAGTGAGAGGGAGAGCTATACCCCGGGGTGAGGGAGTATTGAGTGAGAGGGAGAGCTATACCCCGGGGTGAGGGAGCTATACCTCGGGGTGAGGGAGTATTAAGCGAGAGGGAGAGCTATACCCCGGGGTGAGGAAGCTATACCCCGGGGTGAGGGAGTATTGAGTGAGAGTGAGAAGAGGGCATGCTCTCCGGGGTGTTAAGGTAGTTTAATTGTTACCCCTAGGCGAGGGAGGAGTAAATGAGAGGAAGAGTGAGGTATGCTACCCCGGGGTGAGGAAGGTAACCCGGGGGGTAAGAGAGCTAGCCACAAGCCGAGGGGATTTAGAATTTTACCCCGGGGTGCCATCCGCATGCCGAGGGGGTTGATATGCTACCCCTAGCTCTGGGCCTTGACCCTTAAGCCTTTTATTTTTTTTGTGAAACTTGATGGGCCGAGAGAGTGAGTTACTAAGATAGTTTCACTGGCCGAGAGATATGCTGCCGAGAACTTGGGCTTTCTTGAGCTTAGTTAAGACGGTGGGAATTTTAATGAGTTAAAGCACATGCTGAGGGCCTAGGGGTTAATAGTGAATGGTGCTGAGAGCTTGGCTTTTGCTGGAGGCTTGTTGAGGGCTTCAGGCATGCTGAGAGAATTAGCTAGAGAAAAATGTGGGCTGAGAAGTGAAGCGTGAGAAATAGAGCCGTTAACGCTAGAAAGGTGAGAGAATGTGAGGGCCGAGAGCTTTTACACCCCAGGCGGAGGCACTTTGAGAAAAAACCCAAGAACTTTATATATTGGGCGAAGGTCACTTGTGATTAAAACCCAAAAACTTAATACCTTGGGCGGATGTATTTTGAGAATAAATCCAAGAACTATATACCCTGGGGGGAATACTTTGTGAATAAAACCCAAGAACTTAATACCTCGGGTGGAGGTACTTTAATTTGAGGATAAACCAAGTGACTTATACCCCCAGGTGGAGGTACTTTGAGAAAAAAAAACCAAGTATTTTATACCCCTAGGCGGAGATATCTTGAGAAATAAACCAAGTATTTTATACCCCATATTGAGGTACATTTGGAAATAAAACCAAGTCCTTTATACCCCTAGGTAGAGGTACCTTAATAAATAAACCATGTGCTTTATAGTTTATACCCCTAAGCGGAGGTATCTTGAGAAATAAAAGCCAAGAAGCTAAATACCCTGGGGCGGAGGGAGGCTGAGATCGAGAGTGATTGAACATGCCGAGTGGAGGGAGGCCAAGCTGAGAGAGTAACTCAATACGCCGAGCGAAGGGAGGCCAAGCTGAGAGAGTAACTCAATACGCCGAGCGAAGGGAGGCCAAGCTTAAAGAATGACTAAATAGGCCAAGCGGAGGGAGGCTAAGCTGAGAGAATGACTGAATAGGCCGAGGTGACGGAGGCCAAGCTGAGAGAGTAACTCAATACGCCGAGCAAAGGGAGGCCAAGCTTAGAGAATGACTAAATAGGCCAAGCGAAGGGAGGCTAAGCTGAGAGAATGACTGAATAGGCCGAGGTGAGGGAGGCTAAGATGAGGGCCTCTTTTATGTTGAGAGATGCTGAGGGCTTGATTTGAGATGTTGAGGGCCAAGGCCACTGTAGGTCAAGGGCCTTGTTTTAAATACCAAGAGCATGCTCGAGCTAGGCCAATTGGATGAGAGTTCGGTATGCATTATCTTGCTAAAAATGACCCAAGATTGAGGGGCGACATAGATAATCCAATAGCTGAGCCTAAGATAGCGAAGCTGAGAGCTTAGGGTATGCCTAGCTTTTGAGTTTATCACAAACCCATGAGATTTTTCTTATGCTGAATGTTTTATCGGCTTGGCTTGATGATTATTTCTAACTTTTGAATTTTGTTGATACTGTAGAGGCTAGTCCTCGGGGTGTGCTTGACTTGCACTGAAGAGATCTTCCGCCCGACGTAAGCCTCTTAATGAAAATAGATGAGAGGTATGCTATTCCAATCATAGGGATAGGCTTAAGGCTAAACGAGCCCTGTGTTATTGTTATAAGTGAGGTACGCTCTCCCGAACCTTGAGATAGGGTGGGGGCAAAACGAGACCCTTGTTATAGATGTATGAGAGGTAGTTCATCCCAACTTTTGGGATAGGCTGAGGAGAAGTACGTTATCCCAAATCTTGAGATAGGTTGAGGGCTAGGTTGAGGGCTAAACAAGCCCCTTGTTACATATGTATGACAGGTAGGGGTGTTCAAAAAATACCCGACCCGAGTGTCCCGACCCGCTGACCCGGAGAAAATAGTCGGGTATTTTTCCAAAAAGAATCTCATTTTTCGGGTCGGGTACCCGGCCCGAGAATATGTGTTCTTTTCGGGTCGGGTCATGGGCCGAGCTGTGATGCTCTCGGGTACCCGAAATACCCGTTAAGGGTGTTTTTTATTTTTTTTCTTTATTTTGGAATCTTCAGTAGGTGTTTTTACTTGTTAGGGTTAATTAGTGTCTTTTCATATTTCACCTTCTCTTGTAGCAAGCAGCCGTTTCCTCTCTTCTGTCATTCTTTGGTTTTTTTCCTCTAAATCTCCATCTCTATCTCTCTCTTACACTAGTTTTCCTCTAAATCTCTAATCTCCAATTCTCCATATATATTCATCTTTTATTTTCCAATGATATCTCTCTACCTTATTTATAATACAATATTTATGCCTTTTATTTTTCAGTAGATCTCGTGGATCGATATTTATATACATTTTGAGTATATTTTTGTTCGAATTATGGAGGAGGTTGGTGTCTTCATTTTCTGAGTTTAATCAAGGAAAGGTTGTGGTTGATTGTGGGTTTTCAATTTTTGGGCAAGAATCGTGATTCGTGCCTTTGTAGTTGCAAATTTGTAATTAACTTTGCTGCAAGACAAAGAGGTAGGAAGATGGTGGTCTAGTGGATGATGAATTGATGATTTTCATGATAATTGTTGATGATGATGTAAAATCAGTGGAGTAATAACGATTTTTTTTTTATTAAATCTCTAATAAAGATCTATTTTTATATTTTAGTAGTATTAACTTCTTCTAATTGTGTATATGTACTTAACTTCTTCTAATAATAGTGTGAACTTTGGGTAATAGATTTTATATTGTTTATTTCACATTTTGGGCAAATATTGTCATATTAAATCCGGGTACCCATGACCCGACCCGAGAAATTCGGGTACCCGAATCCCGGGTACCCGGTTTTCTCGGGTCGGGACATGGGCCGACTTTCAAACTACCCGAGGATCCGGGTACCCAGGTTTTCGGGTACCCGAAAATCCGGGTACCCGGATTTGAACACCCCTAATGACAGGTAGGCTATCCCAACTTTTAGGGTAGGCCGAGGGCTAAACGAGCCCCAAGTTATAAATATATGAGGGGTACGCTATCCCAACTTTTGGGATAGGCTGAGGAGAAATACGTTATCCCAAATCTTGAGATAGGTTGAGGGCTAAAACGAGCCCCTTGTTATATATGTATGAGAGGTAGGCTATTCCAACTTTTAGGATAGGCCGAGGGCTAAACGAGCCCCAAGTTATAAATATATGAGGGGTACGCTATCCCAACTTTTGGGATAGGCCGAGGGCTAAACGAGCCTTTTGTTATTTTAGCGATTCGTCAGGACACTATCTCAAACATTGAGTATAGGCTAGCATCTTGCCCCAAACATTGGAACAAACTTGTTATTGATAACTTTAGTTAGCGACTCGGGGTGTCTTGTACGAAGGAAGGCCCAGTGCTTTTTGAGAAGATAATGAATTCCCGAGATTTTTGAGCTTTAGGCAGCAATGTAGATAACCAACCCGAAAAATGAAAATGATGCGCTATTAAAAGAAATATTTTCTAGTATAAACTCTTATTGCCCCTAGGGCTTCAATTTCATTTGAGAAGTTGCTCAGACACAACAACGTCTTAAGTCCGCATTCCAAGCATATTGGTTGCAGGCTCCACCTTGTAGATTTTCATGATAGATGGGGAAGGATAGTTGATGACCCTGCTATTTGGAACTTGTGGTTGAAAGACCCTCTGTAACACCCCCGATTTACTAGCTAATAATAAACAATAAATAAAGGAAAATAAACAACCTTTAAATAAAATTGCGGAAGTGTACACCTAAATCAGAGGTATTACCGCCACACTTGACAACCTGTCAAGTGTTAAGGCTTACAAAATCCCAATAATACAACCCAATAAATCTAAGTGAGCTATTTATACAACTTTACAAACTCATTATAGCATACTACTCGAAACACTTGAGCTCCTTTAGCTACGATCACCTGCTTAACCTGCTTAGAAAATCTTGACTGCTCACCATTAAGGACAAATTCCAAAATAGATCGTCGCAGGGCCACCATAAGAAAAAGACATGGCCGCAAACACAAATAGCACAACAAAACAAACAAACCCACACACGTCAGCAAAAAGCTGAGTAATCACCACATATCAAATATATAATGAAATGATATAATATTTAATAATATAATTAGCTCCCTGACAATGTAGTTTGAAACTACATTCACCAAAATATCAAACTAAATACGACACTTCACATAACTAACCTTGACAAAATCCAACCTCAAAATAATATGATACTCTGCTCAATTAACTCCTCTAACCAATAAGTGTGCCACGCTCTTTGTTTTATACCTAGCCTTGGACATGGGTAATTCGAATAACAAACCAACAAGTATAAAAACTTGAATACTCTCAATGACCAGAAAACACCTTAAACCAGACTACATACGGGCCAATTCCCACTGTAGGGGACCATAGAAAAATAAATTATAAAGATTGTATCTCATTCTTAACCCATGATTATCATCCTTTTACCAACATGCCAAGGACTAAGGTATATAACGCCGAGCCTCAAACCAAGAACAAAATAATCATTCTCAACCTTTTGATCTCATATATCGATCAAATAATCATTCACAAACTAATAGATTACATCTCAATAATGGCACATATTCCCAAATAACATAAAAATTCGATTCAAAAATATCTCAACTCTTTGGGAAAATAATACTAATAACCCAAATATAATCAAATCTCAACCCTAATATAATAATTTTCATGAGTAACCCTAAAACCTCAAGAAAACAATACTCCCTAGATTAACAACATTAAAAACCCTAGAAAAATAACACGATCAATCAATACAACAATTAAATTTTATAATACAATACATTAATCACATATATATAAATCTGGGTCAAACAAATAACAATTCATAAAATTTGTACACAATAATACAAAGTACAATCAATACAAACAATAATCAATAACCAAACAGCTCCAAGATGACGAGTGTGATTACCTTCCGAAAAATAATACTCCAAGATTTATCAATAATGAAACTAAGGTCACGCATGATTGCATGAACAATATTCTCTGCATACACATACTGCTTTTCAAGTTTTGCTAATGCACTTGCATATAAAACGAAATAAAGAAGTCAGAAGTCATCAAAAGAACTTTAATCCCCACGATTTGAGGTGTTGTGCGTGAAACAAAGAGGTCTGTGAAAGCAATTGCAAAGATAAAGTTTTAATAAGAGTCACGGCTGCACAAATATTAGTAGGGTTAAAATAGTTTATATATGCTTAAAAATAAAGAGTCATATTTAATTTAATCTAGGGTTTAAACCTTTCCGAACTTTAAAATAAAAATATGAGATTAGGAAAGTTTTTTAATAAATAAAAATAAACTATATATAAAATCATAAAATATTCGGGTATTACAATCTACCCTCCTTAAAACAAGTTTCGTCCCGAAACTTATAATTAGGAAGTATAAAATATATAGATAGAGTAATAAAATAGTAGGGGTATTACACCCTCGAGTGAATGACCTCCTTGATCTTGTAAAGTTCATGTTGAAGAGGGGTGTTTTCATCTTAGCATAGCCCTCAGCTAGGCATGTCAAGGGGTTGATTGAGGCATAGCCCTCGGTTAGGCATGTCGAGGGGCTGATAGAGGCATGGTCCTTAGCTAAGCATGCCGAGGAGATGATAGAGGCATAGCCTTCGGCTAGGTATGCCGAGGCGGTTGATAGAGGCATAGCCCTCTACTAGGCATACCGAAGGGGTTGATAGAAGCATGGTCCTCGGCAAGGCATGCCGAGGAGATGATAAAGGCATAGCCCCCGGCTAGGCATGCCGAGGAGGTTGATAGATGCATAGCCCCCGGCTAGGCATGCCAAGGTGTTGAAGGAAGCATAGCCCTCGACTAGGCATGCCAAAGGGGTTGATAGAAGCATGGTCCTCGGCTAGGCATGCTGAGGGGGAATGCTGGCAGGCCGAGGGGGTAGCCAGGCAGGCTAGGAGGAGGCTTGATGGAGCTAGGATATGCGAGGCTGAAGGTTAAGCTGTTGGGGCGTTCCCCATTCTACCTTGCCCCCCGCCTGGGTTGACAAGTGCCCCTAGGCTTTCCTCAATGTTTTTGTTGATCTAGGCTGCCAACTGATCCAAGTCTCGGCGGGTGACCACATGGGGGCTATTCACCTCCCCAACGGGGTCGCTGCCAGCTTGGGGCATCTTCTCGACTATATGAGCATGCCTAGCCTAGAGAGTCGGAGCTTGTCTAGTAGCATCTTGATATATACTGCAGGGACGCCTAGTGTTCACCATGACTTTTTGTTAGTTATCCCCACAGACGGCGCCACCTGTTTCTGGAAAACAGAGAATGCTCCTGGGAGTTCGGGTAATGAGATCAAGATGTCCTAGAGCTTGGCTCAATGAATATCCGGATTTCCCTCAGCTATGCTTTGCTGTCCGAGAGCTAGGCCTGCAAAACAGAGAGGGTTAGCTGCCCCGGGGGTGTAACCCGGGAACGCCCCTCCGATGCTAAAGTCAGCGAAAGTTCTTTTTAGAGAGAGAAAGTAGTGAGAGAAAGAGTAATTAGAGAGATAGAGTGAAAAGTCCCCCCCATTAATGATTGGAGAGCTATTTATAGTTGTACTTTCAGGTGGCATGAGTTGTACTTAATTTGACAGATTAAGGGTAAATCTGTACTTTGCAACCATTTATGATGGGCTGGGTCACGGAGGGTATTTTCGTAATTTCAGGGCATTGGGTTTAGGACAATGGACTTAGCCCAAACATAGACACATCCTCAAAATGCGGCCATAAACTTAAGTTGCAAGTTAAAGAAAATAGAGAAGTAGAAAGGATGTGATTAGTATAGTCATTAAACTTTTGATGATGCTCAACGAGACAACGAGAATAATCCTTTCTTTGTCATATTGGTTTGCTTCCAATTTAGACTATTATTAATTTATTATCCTTATTTGCTTAATAATGAATGAATCAATGCTTAACTATAAATTAAAGCTGTTCTTAGGGCCTTACAGTTCAGGTCTCTTTTCTCTTCTGCCAAATTCCAAATAAATAAACGTGAAATTCTCTTTATTTGATTCTTTGTTGATGGAAAAGCTAAAGTCCCATCTGACTTTTTAGTTGCTTTACATTCTTATTCGCCCATATCAAAATAATTAGTCCATCTAATTTCCTAATTCGGTTACGTTTACCTCCCTAATAAGACTCTATCTCTACATGTATTCTACGCGTGTAATACATTTCCATGTATACCCCAAGATTAAATCGTTGTCGAGTTAAGTATATATTAGTCAACTTTGGATTTGATTGATTACAAATGAATTTTTAGAGTCAATTCGGATTGATTACATTTTAAAACATATTGGCCTTGTTTGGCAAGTGGCTATTACCGGTTGGCTGTTGGCTGGTTCACTTGGCTTGTTTGACCAGTAGGTATGTTTGGCTATTTATAATGGCTTTTGAAATTGGCTGTTTAAGCTGGCTGTTTATAAAAGTGTTTGGTAAATTAATTGTTGGTTGTTGACTGTTTATTAGATAATTTGTGGGCAAACAAGCCAAAAGCCAACAAAAAAAGCTACTCAAAGCAGATTTTTCATTTTGGCTTAAAAGCTAGCTTTTTCAATGGCTAAAAAGCCAATTACCAAACACATTTTTTGAATGTTTGACCACATAAAAAAGCCAAAAGCTAACCAAAAAGCCATTCACCAAACATGGCCATTATTTTAGAGTAATCGACTTCATTTGGTTCTAAAAGTTTAATATGAGCAAAATACCATTTTCGGGTACACTCACCTATATCACTCTATGTGCACCTGGATGTTTTGCCTGTAACTCTTTAAGTATAAACATGTTCTTATAGTATTTATCTGGCCACATAATATACTCAGTCATTATGACTCATGATAGTTACCTTGTTAGCATTATAGAGATTATTTGGTAAGTGTTATAGAGACTACCTCATTATTATTATAGAGTTACTCATTCAGCATTACTAGGTTACTTGATCGGTGATACTCCATATCAGGGTTGCTCTATTTTTTTTTACAAGCGGCCACACACAAGAGAACAAAACTATTAGAGCCTGTTGTCTTCGGCTTATTTTCAGTTCAGTTCAGCTCCAATCAGTTTAGTTCAGTTCAGCTCAGTTCTTATCATAGGCTATGTTTGAGAGAAACCTTATTGGGGGTATATTAGCTTATTTGACTAAGTTTAGCTGATTGACTAGTCAAACAAGCTATTACAAGTGTTTGGTAGTAAGCTTATTGAAAGAGCTTATTCCACTAAATAAACTCTTTTTGAAAAAACTCATTTTAGGAGCTTTTGTAATTAGCTTATTCATTAATTATTGTGAAATGACACTTATAACCTCATTTAATTTAAAATCTATCTAAACTACCTACCCCACACTTAGCTTATTGGTCATTTCACATACTCAATCACCTTTAAGCTATCACCTATTTACCAAACGCTTTTATAACATCAGTTAATACAATAAGTTAGTCAAATCAATTAATAAAATCAGCTAGTCAAAATCAGCTAACTCAATCAGCTTTTAGCTTTCTCCCAAACAGGGCCATAATTTCATTCGCTCATAAAATATTCAGTTCAGTTAAGTTCAGTTCAGCTCCAATAAGTTAAGTTAAGTTAAATTTTGTTCAATCAATGAGAACAACTCTTAATGAGTATATCAATTTTTAAAAAACAGAGGGAGTAATTGTTGAACTTTTTTTTTTTTTTTTTTTAAAATGTGGCAAAATTCTTAACGAGAACACCCGGCAAATCCCTAATTTATCCCTATCTCGGCTAATAACTCCTCTGCATTTCCCATAACTACTTCTCAGCGTACTCACACACTCACCCCCACCACCACCATCACCACCCCTTCCTCCTAACGCCGGCGATTCCCCCGCTTCTCCGTCGACGGCGTCTCTCTCCTCGTCGGCGGCGTTCGCCAGCATCTCCGCCGTATTCGCCAGCTTCTCCGCCTCTCTCCGGTTTCTCCATCATCTTCTCCCTTCAAAGAAATCATATTTTCTCCACCAGATCTAAACGCTTCATCTTCAAATTTTAATACGAACATTTGATTCTGCTTTCTTTCGAATTTTGGTTAGATCCGAAACCTAATTGTACTAGTATTGTTTTTTCAAAATCAATTTGGGGAATAATATGAAATGATGGTTGACCTAGGTTACTGAATGTATACAGGTTTGAGAATTGATAGTTGTAATCTTTTGTAGATCATACAGTATTACGGAAATGGCCGACAAATCGAAGCCGACGATGTCGACGATATACCTTTATGTACCTAATATAATTGGTGAGTTTTGCTAAGATTAATTGAATTGAATTTTTTGTATTTTTATGTGGAAATGAATTGCATTGTTAATTTAATTCTATGTATGTAAATGCAGGGTACATCAGAGTTTTAATGAATTGTGTTGCATTTGCAATTTGCTTTTCTCATAAAGGCCTTTTTTCAATTCTGTATTTTATAAGGTAATTTTAACTTACTATTTACATAATTTCATCTATATTTGCTCTTATTGATGATGAGTGTGTCGTCGGTTTTTGGAGTAGTTGCTAAAGTTTGAATCTTTGGTTGTAGCTTTGTATGTGATGGTATAGATGGATGGTTTGCTCGAAAACTCAATCAAGGTATGACTTTTTAACTCTTTTTATACATTTTGTGTGTTTTAAGAGAATGTCTTGATTATTTATGATAACTTTAATTTAATGTTAGATAAAAGCAAAAGGGTTGCTTGCGGATAAGATTATGTGTTGGGCGGTTTTCGATGATTTCTTATTGATAATAGGATTTTCTAGCATTAGGTATGTTATGTTGATTTGGACCACATTAATTTGCTCTGACTTCATGCTCATTGTCTCTCCAGTATCAACATTTGGTGCCGTTTTGGATATGGTGACAGACAGGTCTGTCCCTTATTTCCTTCCCTCCATCGCTAGTTATTCCTTCCAGTTCCGCTCCAAATCAATTATCCATGCTTTTTTCTATTGTAATATTGCCCTGTTAACTTTTTATAGAAATGTTGTGAGCTGAATAACTGATTGCCCCTTTCAAGTCCCATCTCAAAATGTGTATACTACAATTTATGTATTAAATTGTATACTGCTGAGAAGTGAAGCATTTATTGCAGTATTGATCGTTGGGAATTTTTTTTTTTTTGCTGCTTCCTGCACTTACATCTTGTAATGTGACTATTTCAGGATTAGTACTGCTTGTTTGCTAGTAATTCTGTCTCAAATATATCGGTAAGTTCTAATTTTCATTCTAATTTATGTTTGGTTGTGCTTGTTACATAATTATGCATCTAATTTTTGTGGATGTTTGCAGGCCTAGCTTGGTTTTCTTATCACTGCTTGCCTTGGATATAGCAAGTCATTGGTTCCAAATGTACAGGTATTCTGAATTTCTGATCCATCTGCCCAGCATAATTTTTTGAATATTTTCTATATTCGGTGATTTCATCTATTTCCTTACTGCAGTACTTTCTTGACCGGCAAGACTAGCCATAAGGATGTAAAAGACAGTTCTAGCTGGCTGTTCCGATTATATTATGGAAACAGAATGTTTATGGCATATTGTTGTGTTTCATGTGAGGTAATGAGTCTTTGTTTTGGTGTGCCAGATGCAGAAGTTGATACAATTCCAATGTTTATGTCACTAATGTCATAAATCCACAGGTTCTGTACATAATCCTCTTTCTCCTTGCAAAGAACCAAACTGAAGATGTGGTTGATGTGAGTAATCTTCTGTCCTACTACTATTTTTTTCCTTTTCAAGACAAAAGGGAAATTTATTAGAAATTTTGGAAACTCCAGCAATCATTATAATTAATTAATTTATTATTATTTTTATATATGTATCTGCTTAAGTTTTCGCTTGTGCATTCTTACCGCAGGTATTACTTTCATCCAGAAAACATAGCTTGGCTCTCTTTCTTCTGGAAGTTCTAGTTCTTTTTGGATGGGCAGTCAAGCAAACAATCAATATTATTCAGGTAATGCTTGATTTTATCCTCATATTGTGCGAATTATTTTCTTCACTCTTGTATTGAAGACTTTTGAGCTATGTTTTTTATTACATTGGTGAACTTTTACCATTATATTGATTATCCAAATGTACAATATTTTTTCTTGACAGGCGCAAAACATTAAGTAGTTATAAAGAATTCATATTTCTAGTATTAAAATTTCTTGGTGGGCTCCCTTTATAAACTCTCTTGGAATTAATAAAATACTCCATTACTCCCTCCGTCCTTGTATTAACACCTCATTTCTCTTGGCACACTGTTTTAAGAGAGGAGTATTGGCGCATTAAAGTTGAATTATTAAAGGTAGTAAAAATTATTATTGTTTTAGAAGCAGAGAGAATATAGAGGTTTATATGGGTTTTGTTGATTAGAAGGAATATATAAATGAAGTTAGTGGATTCCCCAGCCAAATGAGAAATGTGGCTTTTAATTTGTGACTTGAATTTTGGGAGTAATAGGGTTTTTATTTAGGATGGAGGGAGTGAGACAGTAGTTTAAATTATTTACTTAGATAAGGATATCCTGCATGATTGATTTAGGTTTCTCAGTTGTCTTTGTGGTATCAGCTAGGAATTGGTGAACTTTTACCATTATATTGATTATCCAAATGTACAATATTTTTTCTTGACAGGCGCAAAACATTAAGTAGTTATAAAGAATTCATATTTCTAGTATTAAAATTTCTTGGTGGGCTCCCTTTATAAACTCTCTTGGAATTAATAAAATACTCCATTACTCCCTCCGTCCTTGTATTAACACCTCATTTCTCTTGGCACACTGTTTTAAGAGAGGAGTATTGGCGCATTAAAGTTGAATTATTAAAGGTAGTAAAAATTATTATTGTTTTAGAAGCAGAGAGAATATAGAGGTTTATATGGGTTTTGTTGATTAGAAGGAATATATAAATGAAGTTAGTGGATTCCCCAGCCAAATGAGAAATGTGGCTTTTAATTTGTGACTTGAATTTTGGGAGTAATAGGGTTTTTATTTAGGATGGAGGGAGTGAGACAGTAGTTTAAATTATTTACTTAGATAAGGATATCCTGCATGATTGATTTAGGTTTCTCAGTTGTCTTTGTGGTATCAGCTAGGAATTGGATGAATTCTCAGTGCTCCACCATCAAATGAAAGAGTTCTGTGAATTAGTTTGTTGGTAATTAAATCGTGACCAACTTAGAATTTGATCAGTCTCCATCACCTATTTCGTATGTCATGATTTACTCCTCCATGGCTCCACCCCCCCCCCCCCCCCCCCCCCCAAAAAAAAAAAAAAAACCTATTTTGCTGGTTTAATAGTGTCCCCAATATTTGTATGCTGGAGGACGGATTTCATCATCTGGGAACCAACATAAGGGGGACTGTGATCAATATCAATCTTCCTTTTCTTTCTGTTCACGGGCCATTCTTTTTAACTAAATCCTTCAAGATCTTGACTAGCTGGGAAGATCTTTTTCTTCTTTAATACGGATGAAATGGAGCTAGCTTTTTGACCAGAGATCTCTGTTTCCTTTCAATACCTTTGATGGTGTGGGCGTGTGGCTGATCAAAAGATGAACTTTACCAGAGAGGGGGAAGCTTGATGATGTGGAATGCTTCCTGCTCCAGTCATTTTCCCTTCTTTCTTTTGACTACTGAGGTGCATGATTGAGCACTTCCTAACATTGGTTGTGTAAGAGTATTAGATTCCTCCCTGTGCATCATCTTCCATAACCACTCCTCCTTTGGTTCTCTAATTGCTTCTTGATTCTCATGGATCTTTACACTGTTGAAGTCTCTGCTTCCCTCAAACAAGAGTTGTGGGGGACTTCTCTACATGATGATGGTAAAAGTGCTTTCCCCCTCTTTTATAACTTTTAAAGTTGAAAGAGGGCATGAACTAGGATAAGTGAGGAAACCAGTGTTTGAAAAAGCGCGGCGCAAGGCGTTTGAAGTCATGC
>NC_137859.1:31812929-31889063 GCF_948465745.1 Chenopodium album | reverse complement strand
AACAAGCAACAAGCAGAATTCTATTGTTGGGTAATATAATATGCTTGTCAAAGGCACAGTCGGAGTTACTGTGGCTATAAAGGAGTTTTCTTGACCAATGTATAAAAAAGCTCAAGGCGCTCTGAGGCGAGAGGGGTTCTGCTGCGCCTAGTATCTCTTTGAAGTGAGGCGCTGTATGTGGGTAGTTAAAAATTTTGGCTCAAGTGCGCCTTAGGTGCTTTTTGTGCGCCTAACCCAAAACGCCTCGCCCAGACCCAATTAAGCGCTCACCCCGATCGCCTTGCGCCTCAGCGCCTAGGCGCGCTTTTTCAAACACTGTGCTTGACTGCAAAGCGCCAAAGCTTTAACATGATTATTCATTCATCTGGATCACTCTAACTCTACATGAATCCCCCTACACCACTATCATCAATTCATCATCGTTGTCACTTAGGTGAAAGGCCATGAGAAGCAAGATAAGTTAATAATTTATGATATAAAACCTCTATACAACCCAACAATGAAATTCTTAATATATTGTTATCCTCTAATAGCAATAACAGGATATGGACAAACAATTCTTTATACACCAGGAACACAAAATTATGAAATTGAAAGTGTACAGAAGAATCTGTTGCAGCCTAGAAATAGTTGTGGTTTACTCACCTGCTTTCATGAAGAGTCTTTTTAAATTCCGCTGGCTACTGGTGAGATTGGAAGTTTGGAACAGCTGGATCTTGGAAGGATCCCCTTTCAAGTTTTTTTTTTTTTTTTTTTTTGGGGGGGGGGGGGGGGGGGGGGGGGAGGGGGTATTTTTTTAATGCTGCTACTTATCATCCTAGGATTGTTATGCCCTTATTTTCTTTGTATTGTAGATAAGCTTTCTTCAATATTGAACAAACTTGCCATTTTTTCTTTCTGTACAACTGCTGTTTAAAGCATCTTAACATACCTGTATTAAACTCTTGTTTAATTCCATGATTTCCAGCTTAAAACCGCCGCAGATGCATGTGTTTTGCACGACATTAACAGAAAGCAGAAGGCATAATTTGGTCACCTTTCGATTTCTTATGCTCCACTCTCTTGAATTCTCATTTGAGCGTGATGACGCTAGTGGCATTCCTCACCACGTTGAAAGAACTACTGGTGATTTGCTGCTATTCAGGAATGCACAGATGAAATTGTGTCTCAGCTAAATTGAATTCTCCCCAGCATGGCCAGCAGGTCTTTCGGATTAACCCTGAGGAGTTCTTGTGGATAATGATCTGATCAGTTTTTAGTTTTGAGGCTAATGTTGTGCTCATTTTACTTCGATCAGTTGATGCTTTTCTTATACTTTGATTGATGGGGTGCACATAAAAACATTTTATATTAGTAGATGATAATTTAATTAAAGTATGGTGGTTGTGTTTGTGATTGCTCGTCTCATTTGCTTGCTATGCTTTTAGCCTGCATAACATTTTCTTGCTATTGTACTATTGAAATTTGAAAGTAAATCGTTACTGAAGTTAAAAACTCGATGGCTTATCCATCTGAATCATGGATCATGTTACTCAAAACTGATTTTCAGAGGCAAGAATTATGCTAAATTATAACTGACCTGACTAATCCGCTAATTAGGATATTTGGAGTCTTGTTAAGTGATTGCCTACAGATCTGATCTGAAACCTCTAGATACCAAGTAATGGGAGCTCACTGATACAGCAATAATCAGTTGAAGGTGGCTGTATTACTGCAAAATTGCGAATACTACTATCTAGAGAAACATTATTATCTTTCAATGCCTTGTAAACAATCTATGGTGAAGTTTGTGAAACCTTTCTTACAAACAGAAGGGACATCCTACTCTCAAGGGTAACCTTCTGTGTACATTGTGCATGGTACAAGCAACTAAAGATATGTTTTTGTCTATGTGCTTGTATCGCGAGACACACGAGGGAAAAAATTAGCCTTAATTGTACAACTGGTTAAAAGGTTAACATCTTCGTTCTAAAGACACCAACATTGCACTCCACATTTTCTAAGGCAACACAATGGGTAGCTTAGGAACAATGACATTATGGCACCGATAACATGAAGGGTTATACCTACTAAAATTTGAATAACTTCAATATTGAGGCTTTAATTTGGGTAGAAGAAAGAGTAGCCCATCATGGACTGTGATAATCCAAGCTTCGTTCTATGATAGCTCAGTATGTGAGATATTCAACGATTGTCTTTTGCGAGAATAGTTCAAATTTTAAGGCACACTTTATATTGCATTTTTATCCTTCCATTATTTAGACATTACTACTCCTCATGTTCACATAATTTGCTACTGGACTTGGTCCTAGGATCTTAACAAGATAATTAGATCATTAGCATATACAAACTACAAATGTAAGAAAATCATCAATCAATCAATCACATAATACTAAAACAGACACCAAAAATGACACATGTCACTATCTGATGTCGTTTTTTCCCTCCAAAAACCGTTTTCCAAAAATAAATATATTCTAACTTTATATTTATTTTATATATTTTTTCAACTCCAACTTATTTAAGACAATAAAATTATAGTATGTATTGATATAACCTTCAATCGCAGTTGAGAGGTTTGGAATCTTGAGTCTCGGTCAAGAAACGCTAAGCAACACGAGCTTTAAACCTAAACTAAGCCAAGAATACACAAGCACAAGCTTACGTAAAACTTTATAAATTTCAAATTAATCAATCATACTTTTCATTAAACACCATTACGTACTTATAAGCTAAATAATTAGCCTAAAAATCGTGTAAAACAAATTCTAATCTAACTAGGAAACTAACCCTAACTTGTAAAGATAATATTTTGCAAATATGATCTTTAAAGTTAAGCTTATCTTATACTAGCCGAATTAAACTAACAAAAATATCCTAATAAATTCGGTCACCTAATAATAAATTAAAAATAACAATAAAAATAATTATAATAACAATATTGATGCCTTGGAACCGCATCATGTATATATTTAATTTATGTATTATAATAAAAATTTAAGATTCTTGTTACTAATATTAATATCATTTGCTTAAAATGAATTTTTTAAGATATATTACTACCACATGGATTTAATTAATAGTACAAAAACAAAAAAGTATTACGTTAAATTGCATCAAATTCACTTTAACACATAAATCTATAACTTTAACTATATATGGTGATTGGGACTACACTTGGTAGGAGGACTCGTGTTCGATCCCCCGCAACAACAATTGGGAAGGGACTGGAACCTAACCACCCAGAACAGATCCCCGAATCTGGATTAGCCCAAAGGGTGAATCAGGTGGAACACAAAAAAAAAGCACTATATATATAATTATATATTATTATAAATTATAATAAATGTAAAACCAAGAATAACATATGTCATCTCCTTCTTAAAAAAAATTAGCGCCATTTTTTTATTTTTTATTTTATTTTATTTTTGTCAAAGTTTCTTAGAGAATATTTAATTTTATGCAATAATTTTTCCCTACCATTTGGTAATTATATTCCATTGATACACATTCAACAAGTATATTATTCGTTCATTTAATACTTCGTACTATGCAATAATATTTTCCTACATATATAACTTTATGACGTAATCCGTAATTATTTTATTAGTCGTGCATGTGATACTCTCGCTATTTTCTTTAGTATAATTTTATTTTTTTATTTTTGTGATTACGAATTTTTTTATCTTATTTTGCAATTAGATAATTATTATAATTATAATGATAAATAGTGAAAATTATCGTGCATGGCACGGGACCTAATCTAGTATCAAATATTTCTTAAACATAAAAGTTATTTTTAAACTACGTAGCCTCGGGTCATTGCATTACATGTTTTATATATAAATACAATTCATTGTTATTGTATGTTGTCATAGTTATATATAAATACATACAAGTATTAGAATATACAATAAAAACAAACAAAAAATTCAAAATAAGTTACACACTAGTTTGACATTAAAACTAATGAAGTATATAAATCAATCAAGGCTTCAACCATCAGCTTTTGGTTGAAGATAGTCCTTTAACATAGCATCAAGAGCCAATATGACACAAAGGTAACGGGTTCAAATCTCATCCATCTTTTCTTTTAAAGTAGAACATATCGCCCAACTCAACCAAAAGGTTAAATTGATGGCTATAGCTAGAGCTGTCAAAAGCTGACACAACACGAACCCGACACGAAATAAGCGAATTTGGTCAAGAATTCTCGACCCGTTCACATAATTGGGTCGACACGAGCACGACATGAAATAAAACAGGTTAGGTTTGAGTTGAAATGTTTAACCAGAAATCGACACGCATAATCCGATTATATAAATGGGTTGAACGACAACCCATCAACCTGAACCCAACACGCTTAACCTATTACTTAAGTATTTAAAAAACTGTTTTTTTTTTTTAAATTCAAAACTTGTAATTTTGTAAATTAGTTTGACACCATTTATACAATTTGGTAATTTTTTAGCGATTAATTTGGCAATAAACAATATAATTTTCATCTTTGGTAAATTAAAATTAATTTGAGATAATTCTTATGTATGGTGGACTGATTGTATTGTTAAAAATACTAGCTTAAACTCTTATGGTATCTTTCGCTAAAACTACTAACTTTAAACTGTTGTAGTATCTTTAATGACTTAATAATGTCTGTCTTTTTTTTTATTTTAAAACTGAATATTAATTAGTTTATTACATACTATGTGGGTAAAAGGCTACCAGGTAACCCGTTTAATAAGCGGGTTAGGTTTGGGTCAAGGGTTGTTCAATTCGTTTCACATTGACACGAACACGAACACGACACGACCCAAACCGTTTGACATCCGTAGTTATAGCCCATGATCGGTTTATATACTCTATAAAAACATTAAAATTAATCGTGTCTAAGTTACAAAAAACTTTTAATAATATTGTTGGAAGACTTAATTTATCCGAACACTTAAGTTGATAGTTGACTTGAAGCTAAGATTGATTTATACTAGATGAAAGCTCGTGCGATGCACGGTTTTTTTATATATAAATCTCAAGAAAATATATTTTCGAATAAATTCTAATGTTTTTTTTTAATTATTTGATTTAGGGTCTGTTCACATTTACTGAATTAAGTTGAACTGAACTGAACTGATTGGAGCTGAACTGAACTGAACTGAATTAAGCTGAAATGAATATTTTATGAGAAAGGGAAATTAAAAGTTGAACTGAGCTGAACTGAACTGAAATTAAGTAAATATGAACAGGCCCTTATTTTACTATCTAATAATTTCAGACAAAAAACACATAATATTTTAATTAAAGTGTTATTGCCTATTACAAAAGGTTTTTTTTTTTAAAATTCGACTTTTTTTTATTGTTGTTTTGTATTTTATTATGGTTGTTAATTATATGACTACTGAATTTAAAAATATGAATAATTGTAAATATGATATCTTTCAATTTTTTTTTGTAAATGTTATATTTTATCTATTACATATTGGGATAAAATCTTTAATATGAAAAGATATTTTTTTAATTTTTAAATAATAAAAATCCTAAATCATTATTCGTTGTTTTTTAAAAGATAAAAATACTAAAAAAATAATAAAATCATGTATACTATTTATCTTCTATTTAGATAAAATCACCACCTTCGTTCACACCCATATCGCTTCCATATAATCAAAATGGATAAATAAAACATATTAGCAAAAATTAAATTCATATAAAATTAATCTTTATAGTCTTATAAAATAAATCAATATATATATCTACCGGGAAGTAAAAAATTGTTGTGAAATTGATCTTAAAATTTTAATTGTACAAAATCAAATCTAGATCTATACCTTGAATTTTATCATCATCCTCAATCGCCCGAACAATAATATTTTAAAAAATTAAATCATTATTTTGTTGTCACTAACCATGTGTGCGATATTACTTCTTATTTGTAACGATTGATAAATATCTAATGGCCTAAACTTTTCTTTCAATTTATTTTGGACGAAATTGTATAAAGTTGGCTTTAATTGAGGCATGAATGCAATGTAATTAAAAATAAAATTAAGTTAATTTGAAGGCTTGATTATGCTACCAAAATCACAAAAAATTGTTTTAATCATAAAATTAATTAATAAAAACTAAAAAAGGTCTATAAAAAATTTAAAAAATGTAAACGATTTATAAAAATATAATACCTCTTCGTACTTTGATTTTCCAATCATTTTTGATTGAATTTAATTATCTGATTTAATTAGATCTACATGTAAAAACAAAATTCAATAAACAAAACATAAACATATAATCATTAAGTTTTCCAAATAAATACAATGTAAGCAATAATCACAAATATATACATTTAACACGTGGAATTTAAAAAATTAAACTAATTAAGAATTACGCAACCATTGATGACCTAAAACGGACACAAAATTCGCTTGATTTGGTTTTGTATTGATATGAGATTTTATGTGTGTCGTAGAATGCGTCAATTTATAGTGGTAGGGATCACAAATTTTAATTTAATTACAATTAAATAATAATTTTTATTTCTTATCATAAACACTATAAAGATTATCTTAAGATGATTTTCTTAAGAGATAAATTTTAGTTTTTTAAATAAATTAAATACTCATAAATCATTATTCGTTGTTTTTACCTAAGTGGCAAATTTCTTAAATCTTATTCGTCGCTTTTATTTAGGTGGCAAGTGAATTTTTTAATTCTAAAATAAAATAGAATTCTAATTTTTAATTGGTCAAATATATACCTTTGCTTATGTGGCGCGTCGAATGCTCTCAAAAAATCCTACTTTATTTATATATATTAGATTTTATTAGAGACAGAGGATAATTATTGTTTGTTATTAAATTACAATGTATTATTGTTCCCATCTGTCTTAATTAAATTTAAATTTGTTTTCATTTGAAAAATAAAAGGTAGACAAAATAATAATGAGATGCACGAACTTAAAATGGACCATATAGACGATGCCTAATTGCCAATTGGCGTATCCAATTCAAATTTCACTACTTAGGTCTATGAGGATAAAACCTCACCACCACCACCATCATATATCATTATCATTAATCAATATCAATTCCCTATTGTCCCTTTTATTCATTGCAACCCTGTCAATGTCACATGACCATCTTTCTTGTATTGTTGGATTCCAATTTATTTATTTCTAGTACAATCACTGTTTTACTGTTATTGCATTATGCCACTATTTGGCTATGTCTTTGGCCAATATTTAATTTGCATGCATTGCATGAATAAATTTTAAATAATTGATCTAAGAATTACTCAAAAATACTAGTTAAAGAGGGTTTTTTTTTTTTTTTTTTTTTTTTTTTTTTTTTTTTTGTGGTGGTAAGAAGGGGCTCATTTAAGGGGGAGGGGGGGGGGAGAGATAAGGGAAATCCCTCAAATGAGTCCAATGAGGCTTGATCCCTAGACCTCAGGCCCTCAGGGATACGAGGTGGAAGCGATACCACTACTCCATCACCTCAACCTCAAAAAGAGGGTTATCATAAAGGGCACGATCTAATATGTATTTGGTAGTTACAAACATACAAATACTCTTGTTGTTATTTGTATCGGGCCGGGCGATGCCTTTACAAACAATTTGAGTTACCAAAGGCATTTCACTGTTTGACATTCTAGTTAACAATCTAACTATATTAAGCTAACAATGAAGAAATTAGGAATCAGTCAAAGTCAAAGTCAAAGTGGAGATTTAATCATAAGATCAAATTAGCTAGGGATTGTACCCCTGGAATTCTTAAAATAATATAATTTTTGTGTTTGATCCCCCCCTAACAACAATTGGGAAGGGACTCAAACCTAACCATCCAAAATTGATCCCCGAATCCGGATTAGCTCAAAGTGTGAACCGGGTAAAACACCAAAAAAAATATATATTGAATCTACTATTTGCAAATTTGAACAACCACTATCATTTAACATTTTTACTCACCCAATTTTAGAGTTAAGATAACAAATAAGTCCAACTTTTTGATAAATATTGTGTTTGGGATCCAACTTTTTTTTTTTTTAAAACTCTGTGTTTGGCGTCTAGGTTAGAAATTATAGTGAGTTAACCTTAGTGTTTAACTCACCATTAACCTAAGATAAAAAAAAAGTTAGACCCTTATAAAAAAGTTAGACCCTAATCTAATAAATTTAGACCCTTAATGCGTTTAACTATAGAATTGGGTGACAAAAACTTTTTTTTTTTTGAATACTGACAAAAACTTTTTTCTTAAACTAAAATCATTTATAAAATTTGTGATTTTATTTTATAAAATTTGTGATTTTATTTTAACCGATAAAATATTTTATTAATACTTCGTAAGTTTTAATAATTTATGAAAATAAATATCTTTCATCAAAATAAATATCTTTCATCAAAATAAATATTAGTATCATAATTATTTACAAAATAATTTAAATTTTTTTGTTATACCTGAATTCTCTAGAATTAGGGTGCGATAAAAATCTTCAAAAATTTTCACAATAACTGGGTATGTCAGTTATGCATTAACTATTGAAATCTAAGTTTATAAAATAAGATTCATATTTTATTAAATTCTTAGTTTATTAAAAATTTAATTCTTAGTATTATTATCAATTTTATACTTTTAATCAGTGGAAAATAATCTAAAAAAATTGTGAAATATAACAAAATTTATTTACTTTCTTCTAAATTATTTATTCAATGAAATGAAGCTTGAATTATTATTAAAGAACTAAGTAGCTAAATATGTATTTTAAAAGTGTGCTTACACTATATAAAAAAGGTTATATTAATATTAATAATAAAAAGTATAATATTGAAAATGGTATTACTATAACTAAAAAAAAAAAATACTAGATTATTAAAAAAAAAAAAACAAAAATAATACTAAAAGGGTCCAAGGTTTTTGATTTTTTTAATTGGTTGTTTTATTTTTATTCTTTAAAAAAGAAATTTCTTTATTGGTTAACTAAAGGGCCCAAGTCTTTTAACTAAGGGTATAATTTTTTTGCACATAATTAATTAAATCTCAATGGAAAAACTATTCTAAACCCCAAACACAAAGTAAAAAAAAGTTAGAACCCAAACACAATATTTTCCAAAAAGTTGGACCCCTTTTGTGATTTTAACTCCACAATTTTAACATAATATTGGTTTTACAATCAATGGAGATATAGAATGATTCCACTTTATTAAAAGAACATGAAATTTCTTTTAATGGCGACTGAGGTTAGCGTGTGCACCAAGTTATAGTTCCAAAATGTTAATGCAGCGTGTGGTGGGGCAAATTTTAGCCTTTCCATCCCCATCCTTGCCTAACATTCTAATCCCTATCCCCACCTTTACGAGTTCAGATCCAAAATCATCCTTGCTCCATCTCCCATTTGAATATCCACATCCACGCACCCAATCCTCGCTTTACCACCCACCTAAGCTTCCAAAATACAACATTACATACTACTTTAAATAAATATCGGAAAAAAAAAATAATTTGACAACTCTATTAAGTTAATTATACCCAATTTTTTTTCCATTATCTCACGGTTTAGCTTATTACGAAGTATTATACGTATTGTACATCCTATATTTTACTTAATATTTTGTAAAATATAGGTATGGAATGGGTACAATGTGGGGTAAGTGGGGGTGGGGCGGGTGTAACCTAAAATTCATCCCATCTAATCACACATGACGAATATGATTTTTTTACTCATCCCTGCCCCCACCACCCTCCAAATCAGGACCCATCCCCGTCTCAAGTAGGGTGAGTATCCTACTTGATATGCCCTACTGACATCCCTAGATAGAGCGGATATGACCTAATATCTCACCCTACCCTATCAGCCATGTTAGTATGTTTTCTCTTCCTTACCTCGTCTCACCACCCATCTAGCCTAAATCACAGAGAATTTGGCTTGATAATTGACATCCCTATGACAAACCCTAATCAAATCAACTAAACCACAATTAGATATATATAACATTTTATATGAACTCTTAAGTACATCTTATTAATTATAGTCAAAATTAACCAATAATAAGATTCATATACCATTTTATACACTTACCATTGCAATAAGGTTAAAAAGATATCCAAATCCCCCATTCCCATATATAGGCACTCATATAATTCCAAAATAAAAATGATAATTACCCTACAATCATGATTCCTTTCCTAAAAATAGATTCTTTGTACCAAACCCTGTAAAAATGTAAAAACAAGATCCCTTTCATGTCAAAAATTCCCAATTTTATTTTCACTTCCTTAGTAATAAGAGCATGTGGGGTACTTCCGACTCATACCCTTCCTCATCTATAAAACCTTGCTCTTCTCTTCACAACTTCACATTCTCTTCTTTAAATTCGTCATATAATGCTACACTAATTAACAAATTGATAGCAACGTAACCTCCAGAAAAAATACAAAAAATCTCTCAGAATTTTTGGAGATTGAACTTAAATTCCTGGGATTTTTCTTCCTGCTCTTCAAATCCAGAAATAAATGGCTACAAAAGGGTTGGTTTTGTATCTAATATCAGCCTTTTCTGTGGCTATTTCTTCTGTAATTTTCGTCACTCATTACCAAGGACAACAATTTCATCAAAGTTCCAATCTTTTGGCTCTTAATTCTGCACTTTCCGACACCCAGAGAGTGTGGCCTGTATGTCCCCTGTTTTTTAATTTTTAATTTCGATTTTTTTTTGGTGAATTTTGTTATTTAGAATTGATATTTGGGTGATAATATTCATAGGTTTTTGTGGGTTTAATTCAATTTTGTAGGAATTGGAATTTGGATGGAGAATTGTGGTTGCAACAATAATTGGATTTCTGGGTTCAGCATTTGGAACCGTTGGTGGGGTTGGTGGTGGTGGCATATTTGTTCCAATGCTTACATTAATTGTTGGTTTTGATACTAAATCTGCTGCTGCTCTTTCTAAATGTACAATATTATTGCTATTTTTTTTGTTCTTTCGGTTGTATTAACAAATTTCGGAAAAATTGGCCTAAATGACACCAACTATAGATTGTGCTACATGGGATAGCACCACTAAAGCGGGTGTATACCCGTGTAGGGTAATACTAATTATTATGTTAGGTAATGGTCCGAGTTTTTGCACCCAAGCTATAGTTGGTGTCGTATTGACGGGTTTTTCCTAGTGTTTGTGTTACATGTTCTGATATGTGGATCTTTGGTTGGTAAATTTGGTGAGTAGGTATGATAATGGCAGCATCAGCATCATCAGTTTGGTACAATCTAAGAGTACAACACCCATCAAAAGATGTCCCAATTTTGGACTATGAATTGGCACTCCTTTTTCAGCCTATGCTTATGCTTGGTATCACTATTGGAGTTTCTTTGAGTGTTGTTTTTCCTTACTGGCTTATTACAATTCTCATCATAATTCTCTTCTTAGGTTTGTACCTACTAATCCTATCAATATTTTATGTTTAACTTTTACTTGATTAACCTGCATTAATCTTCTTATTTTGTTTGTTTATGGTTTAAGGATTATATTTGTAGGTCAATGTTTGGTAAAATATTGATGTTGTTGCGCTTTTCAGGCACGTCATCAAGATCATTCTGTAGGGGGATCATTATGTGGAAAGAGGAGACTCTTTTGAATGTAATTAATTAATCTGTTTGTTCATTTTAATTTTGATTAGTTTATTAAAGCGAGATTCAGTTTTTGACTTCTGGTTATTCTAAGAAGTTCTGTTAGATAATTTAATCTTTTTAACTTTGCAGAAAGAATTGGCAAAGCAGAGGGATACTTTTGTTAATTCTCGTGGTGAACGTGAGTAACTAACAATATATAGTAATCAATTATTTAACAGATTTAATGGTTTGCTTATCTTAAGAGGTGTCTTGCTTGTTTGTTTACTTGCAGTCCTTATCGACACAGAATATGAGCCTTTATCCCCTAGGGAAGAAAAATCGCTCATGGTTAGTCAAAATATGTTCTTACTTGCTTATATATTTGTTGATTTACTGTCCGGTGGTTTGGTTGACGCAGAACAACACTAGAAAACAGAAGTAGGGAGTTTTGTTTTCTAAAACACATGAAGTGTTACAAAGTTGGGCAAGTTGTATTTATAAGTGGACTATGAAATAGTTCTCTCTCAACTTGTAACTTTTTCCTATGTGCAACCAAATGACCACTTATAAGATTGTTATTGAACACTATATTGGTGATTGAACGATGTATTCCTAATATGGTCCATTTATGTGCAGCAAACAATGTCCGCTAATCTAAAATGGAAAAAATTATTACTGCTGGCTATTGTATGGGTTGCTTTTGTGTTCTTTCAAATCCTTAAGGCAAGCTATTTCTTCATTGTGCTTATTGTTTTAGTTGCGTACTTCCTATATGATCCATGGCTAATGAAATTTGATAATTTGTTCAACAGAATAATATTGCAGCCTGTTCCATGTGGTATTGGGTGCTTACTCTTGTCCAGGTATTCAACCGCCTCCATCTTTTCGGCATAGCATGTTTTTCAACCATGTGCTGCTTGTCTAAAGCCTCACACATCCAAAATACAAAAAACCATTTTGTACTAGATTTCCTTTTACATGCTTCTTTTTTAATTATTGGTCTTGTTTCCGCAGTTTCCTGTAGCTTTCGGGGTTTTTGGTTATGAAGCACTTAAATTATATACAGAAGGGAAGAAAAGGAAGATAGCTGGTAACACCGAGTCAGTTTGTGAAGCTTCCATTGAATTTACACCCATCACTCTATCCTTTTGTGCACTTTGTGGTCTTCTTGGAGGCACTGTTGGTGGTCTTCTTGGATCTGGAGGCGGGTTCATCCTGGGCCCACTGCTTCTTGAAATTGGTGTAATTCCTCAGGTATCTATCAATCATCAATTAATCATTATTGTCTTATTATGTGTAAAAGTTGATAATCAAATCAATGTATGAATAGTATCTATTATAGTCTAATAGACATCATTATTAATTTTGTCTAAGAATAAAAAGAAATTATCTCGTTGCATATGTCTGTTTGATTCTGTTTTGACTCTTATATGAAGTAGCCATGAGCCCATGTGGTTTGTGGCATAATTGGCCTAAATTGGACTAGTTGTCAACTTATTCCAATTTTCTCAAAATTCCCTTAATATATCTCGTGATGTTTTTTTTTTTTTTTTTTTTTAAAAAATTTTGTTTTGTTTTGTTTTGTGTGTTTTTTTTTTTTTTTTAATTTTTATCTTGTGGTGATAAATTGACCTTCTTGGAAGGGTTATTGTCTAATTGATCAAATGTCAATTTATAGCATTTACTGTTACAAGTAAACATAATTGTTCCCTTTACTATGTATTTGTTCCATATTTAAATTCGGGTTGTGATCTTTTTGTATCCTGTCTATACATGTGAATACTCTAATAGTGATGCCAAGTGTGATGCCCATTTTGATGAAACCTTGTCAAAGTTGTAGTTCTTGTGGATATATTTTACCAGAATTGTAATTTCCTACTAGTACCCCTATGTTGTTCCTTATGAAACATTTTGTGTTAGTTAAACACCAGTAAATATCCAAAAACTAGTAAGTCAAGTTGGAACATAATATATCATTGTTGAGATTACGAATAACTTATTCCAATTTTCTCATAATTTCCCTTAATGTGTCTCATTTTTTTTTTTTTTTGATTTTTTTTAATCTTGTGATAAATTGACCTACTTGGAAGGGTTAATTCGGTTTGTGATCTTTTTGTATCCTGTCTATACATGTGAATACTCAAGTAGTGATGCCAAGTGTGATGCCCATTTTGAGTTTTTGACAAAACCTTGTCAAAGTTATAGTTCTTGTGGATATAGTTTACCAGAATTGTACTTTCACACTAGTACCCCTACGTTGTTCCTTATGAAACATTTTGTGTTAGTTAATGTGAATATCCAAAAACTAGTAAGTGGTCAAGTTGGAACATAATAGCATTGTTGAGATTACGGATACCTGGAGCAAATTTGTGGACTTAATCCTCTAATCTGAACTTTCTTTTCTTTAATTCGATTTTTGTTTTTCTTTTGTAATAGGTGGCTAGTGCAACAGCAACTTTTGTGATGCTCTTCTCGTCGTCCTTGTCTGTGGTGGAGTTCTACTTTCTCCACAGGTTCCCATTCACATTTGGTATTATCCTTATCTAATCTTATTATACGTTTCGTTTATATCTATTGGGCACATTCTCCTGTTGGACCATTATTTTTGAGTCGTTTTAACTTCTGAAATACTGCTGTCCATTGTGTAAAAGGATAGAATGCAGCATATGCCAATTTATGCTTAAAAAAATTCTTCTTAAACCTGCCTAGGCTCTCAATGATAAATTGACCTATTCACTACTAGATTCTTTATCTGGTTTTTGTGGTCCGATGCTCTTGTATAATGATATGAAATTCCTTGCAGCCTTGTACCTCATGTCGGTTTCTCTTCTGGCTGGCTTCTGGGGACAATATTTTGTGAGGAAACTAGTTGCTTTCCTTAAGCGAGCTTCCCTCATTGTCTTCATCCTCTCCGGTGTTATTTTTGCCAGTGCTTTGACAATGGGTAATTTCCTCTTTTTGTAACGCAATTCAAACCTTTATCCTTTATTTATACTTTCAATTTGTCATCGTAACATATTGCTCTTCCCCCTTCTAACTTCTGAAATTCGATTTGTGCAGGAGTGATTGGGATTGAGAAGAGCATTCAGATGATAAATGATCACAAGTTCATGGGTTTTCTGGATTTCTGCTCGAATCAATGATCGTGAACGAGTTCATGGGTGTACAAATTGAATTATTTTACAATTAAATTTGAACAGATGCAAAATCGTATCATTATTAGTTGGCGTGGTTAGTATGTTAAGCAATGCGAAAATGTTGGTCAATGTCTTGTTGACGAACTACCCAGATCATTGCTTTGAAACAATAAAGGGTATTCTTGTTTGATTTGAGTGTCAGCTACTAGTTGACACTATTAGCAGTCTTTAGTATAGCTGAAGGTAGATTGTAATTAGCTTCTTTTATTCATTATGAAACTAGTCATATTGACTCATATCACATCCTTGCAACCCTCATTTTTACTGATTTACAATTGTAAGGTGATTCAAGTTTTGATCTTCGTATACTTATTAGGCTATAATACAATTGCGCAGAGCGCGATTTTTGCATCTCCTGGCATTGCTTGCTATCAGATCGGCCAAGGGAACTGAGAAGCCCCCGTTACATAGCAATGTAAGAACTCAACTGAGATGCTAATCATTTGATGGAGCAAGTCTGGGTAAGATAGTCTCGCACCTGTAAAATGTTGTAAAGTTCCTGCTTATAGAAACTGCGGGAAGCCATCTATAAAAGGCATTAAATAGTACAAGTAATTGATTAGGTATAGCTGTATAAGCAATACCGTACCATCGGCTATTTAGCAAGGGATTAATTTTCATGCTGAGATCTCATGTGTTAGGTCCCCAAAATAAATGGCAAATTATTGGCGTTAAGGGCATCTACCTACCATATGTGGATAGGACTAAGGGCCTGTTCTCTTACGTTGAAATTTAGTTCAGTTCAATTCAATTCAGTTCAGTTCAGCTCCTAATTTTCTTCTCTTATAAAATATTCATTTCAGTTCAGTTCAGTTCAGTTCAGCCGAGTTCAGTTCAATTCAGTTCAGCTGAATTTAGTCAATGAGAACAGGCCCTAAGTGGCATATAAGTTGTTTGAATTCAGTAATATATACTCCCTCCATTTCGTAAGTCATATTTACGAGGGTTGTTTTCTTTTCTTTATTTATTTTTTTAAATTTTTGCAGTTTTGATTATCTTTATAATCTCAATAATATCTTTTTTTAATATGCTTAGGGCCTGTTCTCTTACGTTGAAATTCAGTTCAGTTAAGTGCAGCTCAATTCAGTTCAGTTCAGTTCAGTTCAGCTCCTAATTTCCTTCTCTTATAAAATATTCATTTCAGTTCAGTTCTGTTCAGTTCAGTTCAGCTCAGTTCAGCCGAGTTCAGTCAATGAGAACAGGCCCTTAGTGCTTGTTTAATTGACATGAAAAGTAAATTCTCATGGTAAGCTCCAATCATGGAAAATTATTTCCTTCATACGATTTCTTGGTCATAAATTGTTTGGTTGTCATAATTTAATATTCATTGGAGACACCCGGGTGCAACGTGCACCAAGAGTACATTATGCTCATTTGTTTTTTTTTTTTTTGTTCATTTAAAATCTTACAATGAATAAAATATAATTACCAAATAAACACATAACTACCATTGAGTGCACTTACCTCTATGTTCACCCGGTTGTATAAAAAAGATGTTAGAGGGGAGGTGGCCTGTGGGTAATTTAATTTTTCATGTTTTGCGAAAGCTTAACAATGCCCTATTTGCAACTAATAACACTTTCCACATTATTGAAGGTAAACCAAACAAGCAATTAGGTATGTGTAACACATGAATAAAAAGTTTTATTTTTATAAAGTGTTACATAAAATTATACAACAATACTATAATGTCGTTATAAACTTTATTTAAAAAATTAAGAAGTAGTAATTTGATACGACCATAACAAAATTACAATACAAGGCTCTAACTCATATTAAGATTATTTATTCGCCATAATTAAAACTATCATATGAATATTATCATGAGCTCCAATGCAGTATTATGCAACAAAATAAAATCAACAAAAATATTATAAAAAGTTCCGATGCCGGGAATCGAACCCGGGTCTCCTGGGTGAAAGCCAGATATCCTAACCGCTGGACGACATCGGAATTGATATTTTATTTGTGTTACAATTTATAATCAACTTTCGACCCAGATCAAGTATCGAATACTTTCCAAGTTGTACATCATTGAGTCTCTTTTTTTTGATGTTTTGGACAGAATTAGTTTTTGTACATGGCTAGATCCTTAGATTATTTCATCTTTGACTACAACAATAATGTGGTTTATATCGTTGCATTCACCCTTGGTCGTAGCTTGCATGTGTAGATGTGTGCATATGACTAAATATAAGACCCGACTAGATTACAAGTTTACAACTCCAATTGATTATATTTAGTTATTTGGCTAATGGTATCAAACAATACACCTGTATGATAAGGTAACCTAACCCACCCCCAATTACAAATTGATACGATTTGAACCATACAAATAATCAACTGAACCAACCAAATAACTTTCAAAACCGAGACAAAGAAATGATAGAAGTGAAAACTAAATGGAAACTAATTTTTGAGAGGACATTAGATCGGGACGAGGAGGGTGTATCTAAGTCTCTACATTCAACTTACTAGCCACATAAATCTAAGTCTATATTCAACTTACTAGCCACATAAATCTGTTCCAACTCGCTACATAAGTAACCTATTCCTAACCCAAACATTAATATGATGTCTCAACCTCCATATGTACCTAGCAATCCATCATATTACTTCAAGCTATTTTTTAGATGGTAATCTGTGTGATTGAGTGATGAATCTGGTAAAATTAGGTTACTATAAGTTTCGATAGTTTTATTTATTTCACTATCATATTCATAGCATTCATTTCATCAATATTCTGTATGCAACAAAAAATGATTAGTGGCAGAAAATTAGAATCCAATGCTGCCACTTGGCATTGGCAATGAGTGTTGCACAATGTAGATTAAATCATTAAAAGAAGGGACTAACGTCACATATTCATGAAAGAGGTTCAATTCATTATCAAGAAACCAAAATACAAAGGACTTCACATAAAAGCCATTTCCTACCTCCTTAATAAAAACCATAACATAAAAGAAGTAAGATACTAGTAATTTATATAATAAGAACCAAAATGAGCTTACAACATAACAAAAGTTTCAAAAGCTAGGTGTAACAAACAAAAGATCATATATGACTTAGAAACAGCTAACAGATAGACCGGCCAACAAAAACCATGCATGGTCATATATGTTCATCTATTATAGTCTTGTTATATTATGTCCACCCATTGCTAGCTAGCTCAATCAACGGCGACGTCCAGCCGGCTTCGGGAATCCGGTCCCTTCCTCTCCCATCTTTCCAACATCATTAGGGGTGTAACTCTGCCCGGTTATCTGATCAGCTGCCTTAAGAAGATCAGCAGCTGCTCCAGGGCGCGACTCCTCCACAGTCACTGCTACGATCTTCTCATCGCCGCCCCTGCCCTGTGTCCTTCGTTTCTCCTCTTCGCTTGGCACGGAAAGCTTGCTCTTCATAGCATCTGTTAAACCACCTATTGCCCCTAGTATATTGTTCTTGGCATCCTCTCCCCTGTTTTATACAAAAGAATATACATTCATCAGTAATCAGTTATATGATCAATTTGATTTCTAATATCTACATTGTTGTACAAATTGTATCCTGATTAATTAGTACCTGAGTGCCGCATCGCGGTCTTCATCATGCATATCATAGCCCTTCTCTCTCAGCTTTTCTACCCTCATTTCTTCCTTTTGCCTTCTTGCATCCTCCTCTGTAGCCTTGTATGCATCCTGCTCATCAAATATAATCAACTTATAGAAATTATCACTAATGAGTAATGAATATTGATCGCTCACTACCATGTTCAAATTAATTCTTACAAATCATATCTTATACATATATTACTGCACATCATAAATAATGACATTGTTGTGTTTACATCAATAACCATATCAAAATTATCTCAATCGAGTGTCGGCTGATAATTAGAAAATTCATTAACCCTTGCACATTATAACTTGTGCATCCATATTATTCTATAACTAATCACATTGTTTAGTTCTAGGCTATGTTAAAATCTAATATCAAGAATACAATACAGCAACAATATCAAATTTTTCACAATCAATTTGCAAATAAAAGGTAAAATGCACCCAACTACATATGCTATTTACAATGAATTGTACTACTGCTATTCTCAAAATCCACTATATCGAAATTTCCGCAATTGATCAGCTAATACTACTAGTTATATAAACTTATTCTTGTATGATTAATCACAAGATGCAATTGAAGGAAGATGTATATGCAATTCAAAAAATATAACTAGTCATCTTGATCTAAAAAGTTAAAACATTTTATTATTTAACCTTAGAAATTGCTACATTATTTGAGATACAAGCCTAAAACATACTATACCCACAAATTATATATGTATAACTAAACAGATTAATTAGCTAGTTCAGAATTACTGTACTTATTATGCAGAGAATTAGAGAGAGGACAACCGAATTCTCACCTTGGCTTCCTCTTTCTTCTGCCACGTCTTGTTCTTAGCAGCGTTCGCGGTCTGCTTAGCCGACTCCATAGTCTCCCTTCCTTTCTCCTTAGCCGCCTCCGCCGTCTCCTTCGTCTTCTGCACAGCAGCATCAGCAGTCTCACTCGCCTTCTCCGCCGTCTCATCTTTCTTCATAGACAAGAAACCCATCGCCCTCTTCGCAACATCAGCAGCAGAATCCTTCAACTCAGTCAACTTCCCAACAGTTGCATCCTTCCCTTCTACCGCCTTCTCAGCAGTACACTCCGTGTACTCCCCGGTCTTATTCGCCGCTATCCTTGCATTCTCAGCAGCAACATCCTTTGCCTGCACGGCCGTATCCACAGTCACATCCTTCGCCCCTTTCGCCTTATCCGCCACATACCCCGCAGCATCCTTAGTCCTCCCAACAGTCACATCCTTCGCCTGCACGGCCGTATCAACAGTCACATCCTTCGCCCCTTTAGCCTTATCCGCCACATACCCCGCAGCATCCTTAGTCTTACCAAGAGTCACATCCTTCGCCTGGACAGACTTATCCGCGACATAACCAGCAGCATCCTTAGTCCTCCCAACAGCAGCATCCTTCGCCTGGACAGACTTATCCGCGACATAACCCACAGCATCCTTAGTCTTCCCAACAGCAGCATCCTTCGTCTGCCTTAAATTCTCAGCAGCATTATCCCTCCCTTCCCTGGCCAACGCGGCGTCCTCCCGAGCACGAACAGCGGCATCCCTCTCGGTCTCCTTCATCTTCTCAGAAGTATACGCAGCAGTCTCCTTAGTCTTCTCAGCAGCATCATGAGTCTTACCCGCGACCGCCTCCTTCGCGTGCTCGTACGTGCTTCCGATCGCGCCGATCACCGAGGAAATAATCCCCGGCCTATTTTGTTGTTGTTGTTGATAGTTAGTGGTTTCTTCAGTGTAGTAATCTTTTCGAGTTTGTTGATCTTGTTTGGGTTGATTTTCCCTTGCATCCCTCTCTGACTTCAGCTCGTCGGCGGCGTACCTCGCCGCCCCCTCGGCCTTCTCTACCTTCCTGCTTGCCATTTTTTGTGCAAGTGTAACACTATAATTTCTCAAGAGAATTTGTTGATCTTAATATGAAATTTTTCTTTCTTTCTTTCTTTTGGTTGAATTTGATTTAGATGGTAAAAGAATAGAATGAAGAGGTGATGATATAAGAGCGAGGAAGGAGAGGTTAGGATGAGGAGGAAAGGACGCGTGGAGGGAGAAGGAAGAAGGTGGACACGTGACAGGGAGAGAGTGAGGAGGAGATGACACGACGTCAAAGCCATGCAGATCGAACAAATGATAAAAATAGTGAAGATGAAGAAACCAAATCAAAAGGGTTTTCGGTTTTGGGATGAGTTCGAGAAGTGTGCCCGTAGTAATCCGTTCTTCATTTCTTTATTTGGAAAATTAGAATAATAGTCATTTTACACCTTTTATATTTTTGGAACTAAGTGTCACCATTTTTTAATTCCAATTGATTGATTAGAAGATCAACTAGTTGTTTGAGGTGATAAAAATTAACTCAATCCATTTAATTCTATTCAGTTTAAATAAAATTTAATGTAAATAGTTATTGTTACTGAATTAAAATTATTGTTATTTGGTATTAGTATGTTATGTCAAGCTAGTTATATCAATGCATTAGTTTAAATGTATTAGTTTGACTATATTAGTTATTCTAATACGAGTGTAGTACAGATTGTACTAACTTTAATAACAAGTTTGTTAAGAAAGAGTTGAAAATTGTCTGAAATGCAACAATACCCTGTTAATCTGTTATAACTTTATAAGGGTGAGGTAAGAAACGAGATTGGAGTCAAGAAACGAAATACAAGTATACAACACACTATGTTGGCCCAATTCCAAGACATAATACAAGGCTGAACTTTAAAACGAAAAATCCAAGACAGAAATATTGGCTCAATTCCAAGACACGATACAAGGCTGAACTTTAAAATGAAAAATCCAATATGTAAATGTTGGCCCAACTCAATATAGCTAATTGGTCCTGTTGGAAGTTATTGATAGAAAAACAAGAGAGTTAGGGGAAAACAAGAGGGAGAGAAAAATAAATGAAAGGGGAAAAGTCCCACATTGGTTGGGGAGAAAGGTTTTGCCTTGTCTTATATTGTAGTGCCTTAGCACTACTTAGTTGAGTGAGTGGGAGGTATGTGTTACTCCACACACGCGCGCGCGCCCCGTGCTAGGCCGGGCTTGGGCCTCGGGGAATGCGATGCGCGGATTTTTTTGGAGAAATTTTATTTTCTTTTTCCTTGTTGACGGAATATTCCTAATTATCCGTTTTGAGTGTTGGGATTTTCTGACTGTTGCGGGAATTAATCAGCCATTTATCCCTTGAATTTAGCTGACTAATTCACTCCCTTGTTTATTGCTCTTGACTGACCAAATTCATCTTGTCAGTTTTTTGGCTAAGTTCTTCCCTTGTTTTATGCTACCCGTTTTCCCTCTTCTGCCTATAATACTCGGTGGTTTTCCCAGCCAAAACACACAACAACAATCAGTCTTCTCTCTTCTCTAAAAATATCTAAACACGAATTCTTTCTGTTCTGTTTTCTGGACAAGAATTTTGAGTTCGAGTCGGGTTTGTGAGTGCACATAAACTCCGTCGCCGTGCTTATCCTGAAGGGCGACCGCTTCCAGTCTACAGCACCGGGAGGTAGCGTAGAATAGTCTTTTAGGTCAATGGTTCTTCACGACCCGGCTATTGTCAGTTTCTCAGTTTGGTTCACGCATCAAGAGATAAGTAATTTCTGTTTTATTGCTTATTAGAAGAACAATCTAAAAAACGATTATGGCTTCCAAATTCCTTGTTCTTGATATGTCTAAACTAGAACCTCTTGATGGAAAGAATTATAAGCGTTGGGCTGTTAGGGTGTTTTTTTATTTGGAGCAAATTGATGTTGCATATGTTCTTGATGCTATTATTGGACTTGTTGATAAAGATGATTTGTCTGAAATTGAGATAAAGTTTTCGAAGGATGATATAGCCTGTTAGGGTATGTTGTTGCATTATATGTCGAATAGTCTGTTGGATTTTTATATGGGTTTTTATCATGCTAAGGATATTTGGGATGCATTAGAGAAAAAATATGGGATTGATGATGCTGGCACTAAACGTTATTGTGTTAGTAAGTGGTTAAGTTTTCAAGTTGTTGATGATAAACTTATTATTGATCAGATTCATGCATATGAGAGTGTGTGTATTAATATGGCTGCTAAAGGTCTGTCTATTTGTGATACTACCCTTGCTATTGTTCTGATTGAGAAACTCCCTCCCTCTTGGAAGGATTTTCTTAACCAACTGATGCACAAAAAGAAAGACCTAACCTTAGAGGAACTTGCTGCACACCTCAAAATTAAGGAGGAAAACCGTATCAAAGACAAAGCCCCTTCTGTTTTTCCTTCCTCTTCTTCTGCCAAAGCCAATCTTGTTAAACCCAAATCAAACAACCAGTCCAAAGCCAAAAACAATTACCTTAAGCCTAATGGGAAGGTTAAGAAGTACAAGTTTAAGGGAACCTGCTATGAGTATTGTTTGACTGGTCACAGGGCTAAAGGTTGCAGGGTCAAGAAGAAGAATTGGCAAAGTCAAGCAAATCTTATTGAGGTTGAAGGTGAAATGTCTTCATGGGCAACTCAGCTTCTGCTTCTATCCAAGGCAAAGGGAAGATCGTTCTCACTCTCACTAATTGCTTACTCTCATTAATGTTTTGCATGTTCCAGAAATGTGCAGGAATTTAATATTTGGCAGTTTGCTCATGAAAGCTGAAGCTCTCTTTTGATTCAAATAAATTAGTTCTTACTCGCAATGGGGAATTTGTGGGAAGGGCTTTTGTAATGGGGGGTTTTTTACTCTTGATGTTAAAGTTGACACTATGAATAAGAATGCTACTACTTCTTTTGCTTATATTGCTAAGTCTATTGATTTATGACATGCTAGATTAGGTCACTTAATATTGATTCAATTAAAAGGCTTAAACAATTAAATTTGATTCCAAGTTTTTCTAACACTTATTTTTCGAAATGTCAAGTTTGTGTTGAAGCCAAATTAACTAAGAAGCCATTTAAATCAGTAGATAGACAGACTAAAGTACTAGAACTTATTCGTAGTGACTTGGGTGATTTTAATAACCATGAAAGTAGAGGGGGTAAAAAGTATTATATTATTTTTGTTGATGATTGTTCATGTTCTTGCATGGTTTATCTTCTCAAAAGTCTAAGACGAAGCTGAGGAAATGTTCCTCAAATATAAATCTAAGGTAGAAAATCAGTTGGACAAAAAGATTAAGAGGGTTAGGAGTGACAGGGGTGGTGAGTGCAACCCTGAAACTCTTAAGGCTTTTTGTGAGCAACTTGGCATTGTTCATGAGACGACATCTCCCTATTCACCCGAACAAAACAGTATAGCTGAAAGGAAAAATAAAACTATAAAGAATATGATGAATTCTATGCTTATTAGTTCTGGGCTTCCTAATAACATGTGGGGGGAGGCTATTCTTTCTGCTTGTCATGTTTTGAATAGGGTTCCTCACAAGAAGCTTGACAAGACTCCATACGAAATATGGAAGGGTTGAGCACCAAACCTGAAATACTTAAAAATGTGGGGGTGCCTAGCAAAAGTAGGCATACCTAGTTTCAAGAGGGATCAAATTGGTCCCAAAACTATTGATGCTATTTTTATTGGCTATGCTTATCAAAGTGCAGCTATCGTTTCTTTGTTAAAGGTGCTAATAACTCTTCTGCAGGTGTTCATATCGAAGCAAGAGATGCTGAGTTCTTTGAGAACATTTTTCCTTTGAAAATGTCTCTTTCTAATGATAGTAAATTACATGCTAGTAGTTCTGTTAGTTAACCTATTGTTAATGCTCCTAATACTAACAATGATTCTGTTTTGGAGCCAAGGAGAAGCAAAAGGGCAAAAAAGGAAAACAATTTTGGTCCTGATTTTATTAATTCCTATTTATCTGAATCTTCCTTAATTGATGATGATTTTGCGCATATTTTTGTTTTGGAAGATGATCCAAGAACCTATGATGAGGCAATTAGGTCAGATGATGCTGTTTTTTTTGGAAAGAAGCAATTTATAGTGAATTACAATCAATTCTCAATAATAATACTTGGGAATTGGTTGAACTTCCTAGAGGTTGTAAGCCCATTACTTGTAAATGGATCTTTTGGAAAAAATTAAAGGCCGATGGATCCATAGACAAGTATAAGGCAGGGATAGTGGTAAGGGGTTTTACTCAAAAGTTTGGCATTGATTATTTTGATACTTATTCCCCTGTTACTAAAATTGCAACCATTAAGACTTTAATTGCTCTTGCTTGCATTTTTGATCTTGTTGTTCATCAAATGGATGTTTAAACTGAATTTTTAAATGGTGACTTAGATGAGGAGATTTACATGGTCCAACCTGAAGGGTTCATTGTTCCAGGCCAAGAGAACAAGGTTTGTAAGTTAGTCAAGTCATTGTATGGGCTTATGTAATACCCCGTATTCTTATACGTATTTTATTTAAAATATGTATTTTGTAAAGGTATTTAAATAATTTTAATGTTTAAATTATGATATTTTAGTTATTTATTCGATGCAAGTTTGAAATATTTTATAAAAGGAAAATTTATTTAATTAATAATTTATTTTATAAAAAGTGGCCTGGGGTAGGGGTGAAAGTGAAGCGGTATAAAACCGAACCGAACCGAAAAACCGAACCGAATAAGGAATGTGGTTCGGTTTTTTGGGAGGGTGGTTCGGTTTCGGTGTCAAAAAATTAAAAAATTCGGTTTTCGGTTCGGTTTCGGTTCGAAAAATTGAAAAACCGAACAAAACCGAACCAAACCGAATTATAAGCCCAACATATAAAACCCCTGGCCCAAAAGTAATTACCCTAGGTATATAAAGAAAAAAATGAAAACCCTAATTCCTCTCTGCCTTTCTCTCAGTCTCTTTCTCCACTCAGTTTCGTCCCCTCCTATCTCCAATTCTCCACATTCACTTTCACCCCTATCTCCGACCACCGTCGACCACCAGGCGACCACCGACCTGCTTCTCTCTCTCTACATTAAGGTATGCTCTGTTTCTCTCTCTCTCTGCGATTTTGTTTTGCTAGTTTGCGATTTTAATTTGCTAGTTTGCGATTTTAATTTGCTACTTGCGATTTTAATTTGCTACTGCATGTTGATTTGTTCTGCTGATGCCTGATTTGCGACTTTAATTGCTGCGATTTTATTTGCGATTGCTACTGCTTTAATTTGCTGCGATTTGTTTGCGATTTTATTTGCTATTTGCTACTGCCTACTGCTTTAATTTGTGAATTGCGAATTTGTGGGAATTAATTTGTGGGAATTTTAGTTTGTGCTAATTTGTGGGAATTAATTAGTTTGCTACTGCTA
The DNA here is from genome assembly GCF_948465745.1 of Chenopodium album. Lineage (NCBI taxonomy): Eukaryota > Viridiplantae > Streptophyta > Magnoliopsida > Caryophyllales > Amaranthaceae > Chenopodium > Chenopodium album. Next base: position 31,863,421 of record NC_137859.1, on the reverse strand, counting down.
CTGCATGTTCAATTGCTCTGCTACTGCTTTGCTATTGCTCTGCTAGTCTTCTTATGCTGCTGTTTTTTATGTCCTAGGGTAATAGCAACCAATGTGGGTGTCAATGACCAGCCTGAACTCGAACTTGAGACTGACCAATCTAACTGTAACAAAAAAGAAGGTGTAAAAAGGAAGAGGATGAAAGAGCGGTCCCAAAAAAATCGGTTTGGTTCGGTTTTTTATTGTGAAACCGAAATAAATATGGTTTGGTTTGGTTCGGTTTCTTAAGTAAAGTGGTGCGGTGTGGTTTCTAAAATCAAGAAACCGAATTAAGGTGGTTCGGTTTCGGTTTGGGCCAAAAACCAAACCGAACACCGAACTTTCACCCCTAGCCTGGGGTTTATTTTAGGAACATATGATTTTTAACAAGTTTTAATAGAGAAGGGATTAGGAAAGATTTTTTTAAAAATAAGAAACTTTAGAGAGAAGGGTTTCTAGAGGAGGGGTATAAATATTCAACACTTGAGGCAAATTAGACTTTGCCCATAGTGGAGAAAACCCAAGGTAACATCTCTTCCTTTTCTCTTTATTTTTCTTTATTTTTTCTTTCTCTTTTCCCTTCCCCCTTTTTGCACGGCCAAACCACCAACTCACCACCGGCCACCACCACGCACCACCGGCGCACGGCCAGCAGCCGCAGCGGCATAGGCAGGGTGCGGCAGCAGCACAATCGTGCCATGGTGGCTGCTGCTGCTTGCGGTTCCCGAAAAAAAATCTTTATTGTTCTAATTTAATCTATGCTTAAATCTAATTGTAAATTATGAGTAGTTTTGGGATTTGATTTTGATGTTTGAGTATAAGTATTACGTTGATTAATTTTCATATTATGTTTTTAATTAAAAAGCCCAAATTTTTGAAACCCTAGGTTCTTGATTTATGAATAATTGAAGGATTTTGATGTATAATGGTTTAGATCTTTGATCAAAATGTTTTAAGGCTTAATTACAGCAAGTTTTAATTAAAATAAAGTGCTTGAATTTTTAGTAGAGTATTCAAAACTAAGCTTCTTTAAGAAATTTCAATTACCCAATAATTGGAACTAAAGTATGATGTTTTATATATAATTTCAGATTATTTTAATTATTTATGAAGGGTTTTATAATAGTATATATTGGTGGAAATTTGTGTAAAATGGATTTTAATACTCTTCTGTGATTTTAAATTGTAGGAGACTTTGAAGTGAGCAATTTTTATTAGTCGTGGTGATTTTAAGGTCGTATTCAAGGTACGTTTGCGTACTTAGCATATTTTGGTAATGTAGTATCATGCTAGGCTTGATTTAAATCAATTACAAGTAGTATCATGCTAAGGTCTATATTTGGAATTGTGAATTATTGGTGTTGGTGATTGGATTGTGAAGCATGATTTATTTGTGATGGTTTATGGATTGAAAAATTATATTTTGGCATGATTATATGGACTACACTTTTATTTATGGCATGCTAGAATGCATGTTTAATTAAACTACATGTTTAATTTGGCTTGGAATATTGAAAAGGAATTTTGTTATGATTCATATAATTTTTATTGATGCTTTAAGCATGGAAAAATAGCTATATAAGTGTCTATGTACACGAGGAATTAATTGTATGTTGGTGCCTTGTGTACTTAAGATGTTTTTAACACCGAGGGATAGGATTTGTGGCGCTTTATGCGTTTAATTAAGGTGTCTGTGATGCTGAGGTAGAATTAAAAAGGGTTCAACATTATATATTATGTGGTCACTAATTATTCAAGAATTAAATTGATATGTTTGTTTGATTGAATAATTATTGTTGATTGAATTATTATGCTTTGAGAGTCATCACCAAGTCTAATAATATGTAAATAACATAAAGTGAAAGAGATTACGCACCAAAACTCTTGAAACGACTATACCTTGAGTATGAACATTTGGGGGGAGTTATGGGGTTTTATATTTAACCATAACTTCTAATAGAGTACCGGACGCTGTACATTCCTTTTTATTTATTATTATGCGCAGGAATTCCGCCACCTATGTGTGGTTTTGTGCTGGCACAGTTAGCTCTCGTGTCAATTAACCTCAATTTATTTGGGGGAGGTAGAGTTGGAAACCCGTTCGATGCGTAATCAACGTTAAATATATAATTTAGTGTCTAGGTAAAGAGTGTTAGTTGTTGAATGTTGTGTGTGCAAATGTACACAGGTGCATTGAGGTAAGTGTGTGTTGATAAGTGAAAGCATGTTAGTGTGTTTATTTACGCTTATGTACTCAGCTTTGCTGAATGTGTGTGTTTGTGTGTTTTGGCCATGTCTTTATCTTGGCCCTATGATGACCCATTTTTAATGGAGAGTAGTGGAAACAAGTAGAGATAAGCTTTTCAGGTATTGAAGCATATTCATGACAGGGCATGAGTGAAGAGCGAATCATGCTAGTTTTCATTAGTTGACGATGTGTTTTATGCTTTATTTATTTATGGTATTATTTTTATGTGGACTAAAGCAAATATTTGGATTTGGTTCGATTTTGAATAAGGGACTTTAATAATTCCAAGTTGAAGGTTGATTTTATTTGACTTCGTTTGTTTTGGTTTTAAACTTTACTTTCGTTTGGTTGATTTTGAGTTGACTTGTTTTGAACGGTTTTTGATTTTAAGTCTTCCGCTGTGTATCTTTGATAGTTGCCTTAGCCGTTTTCACGGTGGCGGTAATGTCTAAGATATTCCTAAATCGTATTTTTTAAAAGAGTAGAGTAGGTATTTAAAGGAAAGGAATTTCTAGGGTGTTACAGCTTAAGCAAGCTCCAAAGCAATGGCATGACAAATTCTATAAGACTATGACTGGTAATGGTTTTCATGTTAATGAAGGCGACTCTTGTGTTTATTTTAAGCATGATAGTCATGGTTGTGTAATTATTTTTCTTTATGTGGATGATATGTTGGTTTTTGAGACTAACTTGGATCGCATAAATGAGACAAAACAGTTTTTGAGTTCAAATTTTGAAATGAAAGACATGGGTGAGGCAGATGTGATTTTGGGAGTAAAAATCAAAAGGACTCCAAATGGCATCTGTCTTAATCAGTCACACTATGTTGAAAATCTTCTTAAAAAGTTTGACTCATTTAATGTTGATCTAGTTAAGACTCCTTATGACCCAAGTTTCCACCTAAAGAAAAATAATGGTGATCTAATTAATCTGTCTGAATATGCTAGAATTATTGGTAGTGTTATGTTTCTTATGAACTACACTAGACCTGACATTGCTTATTCTGTTAGTAGGTTGAGCAGGTACACTCATAATACAAGCAGTGATCATTGGATTGCTCTAAGGAGGTTGCTTAGGTACCTTAAGGGTACTATGGATTGGGGTTTGCACTACTCCAAATTTCCTGGAGTTTTGGAGGGTTTTTGTGATGCCAACTGGGTATCCGATAATGATGAAGTTAACTTCACTAGTGGCTATGTCTTCACCCTTGGGGGTGGTGCCGTATCCTGGAAATCTTGTGAGTAATCTTGTACTGCTATGTCTACTATGAAATCTAAGTTTATTGCTCTTGAATTGGCAGGTCATGAGGATAAAATGGTTGAGGAACATGCTTGCAGATATTCCACCGTGGGGGAAGCCAGCTCCTTCAGTTGCACTTCATTGTGATTCGCAAGCTGCTATTGCTGTTGCACACAACCATGCTTATAATAGGAAGAAGAGACACATCTGTCTGAGGCATAAAGCCGTCAGAAATTTGTTGTCTGAAGGGGTGATATCACTGGACTAGTTAAGTCCGAAAAGAACATTGCAGATTCGTTAACTAAAGGCCTAGGTGAAAAACTAGTTTTGGAAACATTGGAAGAGATGGGGCTAAAGCCCGTTGTATGAATTGTGAAGTAATGAACTCCTACTCTCTATGAGTTCAAAGGGGAACATTATGTAATAATTCGGAAGCACATTTTTATTTTGTTTGTCCATCTCTAGATGTTTATTTTGTGCTTAGCTACAAATGAGAAGGAGGTTGAGCATACGGCTTTTAATGAACCCATATCCCTGTTTTTAGAGGTGTGTTGTAGCTCACACTTGATGGAGTTCACCTACTTAGGTGTGGAAGTGTGGCTGCTTCCTATGAGTATTTCGTAGGCTTATACTCTAGAGCACCTATGAGCATCCAGACTGGATGTATATATGGTCAGTGTAATGCGTCACCTTTATTCGCGGAGTTTCAGAATATTAGACTTGTTCAGTTGTGTGGCTCAAAGTGACGGGTCCCTAACTCCCTATTGAGTTCAAGACGAAGGTCACTTGGTAGGTGAGGGATCATAGCTTGATGTTCACTATGTGTTAATTCAAGTCGCGAGACATTGACACTTATGCAATTGTTTTGTTTTGCTTAGAATTCATTTTTCCGTCCTTTCTTTTTCATATCTTCGAACCTGTGGAAGATTGTTGGAAGTTCTTGATAGAAAAACAAGAGAGTTGGGGGAAAACAAGAGAGAGAGAGAGAAAAACAAATGAAAGGGGAAAAGTCCCACATTGGTTGGGGAGAAAGGTTTTGCCTTGTTTTTATATTGTAGTGCCTTAGCACTACTTAGTTGAGTGAGTGGAAGATATGTGTTACTCCACACACACGCGCGCGCGCGCCGAGCCGGGTCGGCCTTGGGATTTGGGGTCTTGGGGAATGCGATACGCGGGCGTGGGTCCTTGTTATTTTTTTGGAGAAATTTTATTTCCTTTTTTATTCTTGACAGAATAATCTAAGTATCCGTTTTTTTACTGTTGGGATTTTCTAACTGTTGTGGGAATTAATCAGCCATTAATCCCTTGATTTTAGCTAACTAATTCACTCCCTTGTTTATTGCTCTTGACTGACCAAATTCATCTGGTTAGTTTTTTGGCTAAGTTCTTCCCTTATTTTATGCTACCCGTTTTCCCTCTTTTGCCTATAAATACTCGGTGGTTTTCCCAGCCAAAACACACAACAACAATCAGTCTTCTCTCGTCTCTAAAAATATCTAAACACGAATTCTTTCTGTTCAGTTTTCTGGGCAAGTATTCTGAGTTCTAGTCGGGTTTGTGAGTGCACATAAACTCCGGCGCCGTGCTTATCCTGGAGGGAGAGCGCTTCTAGTCTACTGCACTGGGAGGTAGCGCAAAATCGTCTTTTAGGTCAGTGGTTCTCCACGACGCGACTATTGTCAGTTTGTCAGTTTGTTTCACGCATTAAGAGATAAGTAATTTCTATTTTATTGCTTATTAGAATAACAGATCCAACCTTGGTCGGATTACAATTTATTCATTTGATGCAACATTACATATTCATATTAGTGGATCGAGAAAAAGCATTGAGCTCATTACCTGTCAAATTACACCCCTCTGTTTCACATTATTGCCAACATTTTAATTTTAACATTTTTACTCCAATATCATTTTAGGCCCTATCAAATTATTTAAATATTAAGTAAAAATAATTTCAGTTTAGTAAAAATAATTCAGTTCAATAAAATTAAATTCAGTTTAGTAACATTCAGTTTCAATTTCAGTTTAGCAAAAATAATTTTAGTTCAATAAAGTTAATTTAAGTTCAGTAAAAATAATTTAAATTCAGCAAGTATAATTTTAGTTTAGTAAAAATAATTTCAGTTCAGCAAAATTAAGGTGAAGAGAACGGGGCCTTACTCCAACTCATTTTATAATAATTACATTTATGTTTTACGGAGTTAATTTTTTTTTTTAAAACAAATCAATTCATTAATAAAAAGCCACCTGACATCTACAAATAAAATCTAAATTAACAAATTCATAAAATAAAATCAAATTAGGATTCCTTTCATCAAAGCACTATCTTTGAAAAGATTTTGCACTGTGGTACATTTCTCGCACACATCATTAGAATATACAACCTTTTCGGAGAGGCGGTCTAACGATTTATTGTAGTTGTAAGGATGATTTACCTCTGATTTGCTTGAACACATTTGAAAACTTGACAACTGTTACGATCCTGAACAAATCTTTACCAAAGAACTGATAATAGGGCAAAAGATGATTACCTTTTTTATAACCCTAACACACAAACAAATCCTAACACATAAATAAACAACTAAACTAACTAAAACTAACGATTCCACCATAGGGAGACGGGCGAATATCTACACTACTTGTGTAGTATTATTGAAACCTGAATTGCAAAACTGTACTAAATAAAATTAAGCTAAGGGAAAAAGGTCGGATATAGTCTAATTTCCGAAAAAATTAGACTATTTCTAGCCTAAACGACTAAGATTTTGGAGAAATCATAGAAGAGAGGAGGAGAGAAGAGGAGAGGAGAGGCGAGGCAAGAGATTTAATTAATGTTAATTGATTTGTGATTAACAAATCAATTAATATGAATTTACAGAGTGAATGCATAAGGTAAATATCATTGAATTGTGATTAACAAGAAACAAAGAGTATAGTGTCTAACCTTTGACTTATTCAATTCAGTAGAAAATTCATCCCCCCATATTATTCTTAAATAATCAAACAGAAAGATTATCTTCCTTAATACAAGTACTATTTAAAAGTACATCACGCTATCAAGCACAAAGTTTGGACCAATTTGGTTTACAACTATAAATTGTAGTAAAATCATAACTAAATCAAGCCTATTAATTGAAATTCCACCATATATAAATATTACTTCTTAATTGCATATGGAGGCCAGTACAAATGAAACTCAATCTTGTAAACAACAGTGATACCCACAAGATTAACGGGAGACGAGGTCACGTATCCTTGAACAAACAAGAAATCGCCCGTGCCACCAACAACAGGATGATCAGCTGGTTTTGTGTTGTGAGTCTCCCCAAGAATCGAAATCGAACCCTTGTGGTTCTTTATGTTAAGAGAGATCGTTGCCATTGATATGCTTTGAAGCCCATCCAGGCTCGACGTGATGGAAGCCCCTTGTGCGGTTCCATGAACCGTGGAGGGGCTATAAGATACCGTGCTAGTAAGTGGATCTTGAAACGCAAATATGGTTCCAAATGGGGTAGTTGTTTGGCTAACATGAGGCCCTGCTACCCCGTTTACTATAAAGTAACCGGTTTTGTTGATGGTTTCGTGTTGGTATAACGAAAAATGCATGGATTTTAGCTCGTCATGATGGTGGTGGTGATGGTGATGATGGTGGTGGTGGGAGGCGGCTATCGCCAAGGCGGGAAGAAGAGAGAAAAATAATACATGGATCATTGAGAGAGCCATATTGTACCTGTACATAGGTAATGTTAGTAATGAATTACAAATAGATGTGCTATGTAAAATGTACATATAGGCGGCTAAGTTGTAAAAAGTAGTATGAAAGTTCAAATGAACGTAATTGGTCCGTTAGTAACTGCTCCTATGACTTACGTGATACATGAGAAAATGATAGAAATTAGTGGTTGAATAAAGACAAAAATTGATGGTTTAATTGACTAGAAAAAGAAAGAGGGCGAAATTGGACTGAAAAAGAGTCAATCCCGTGAGAAATACTTCGGAGTTGATCAAACCACAAACTATTGCTTTTACATTACAGCTATTGATCGAAGACAGAAGATCTTATGCCACAAAATGAAATAAATGGTTGTCTTACTTGTCTATAATTTTCTTCATTCACTCGAAATAAATAATGAAGCAATATGATAGTGATATGTATATTGATACACAAATAAGTTACTTTAAGTTTAAAAAAAGTTCAAATAAGATTAATTGATACAATATAATAAGTCGAATAAATTTTCCTCTTCTTTTTTGGTTGACACCTTTTTACTATCACGCTTGTCAACGCATGTTTTAAACGATTAATATCTTTACTTATCAAGATTGTAAAATTATAAAAAGTGATATTAATAAAGGAAAATGCTATACATAGCCCTAAATGCTACATACAAGCATTAAATTTACACTTGAAAATCGTAAAAAGTTAAGAAATCATAAAAATATAAACACTAATTACATTGATTTACGCTTGTTTTTGTCATAAATTTCTAACTTTATACAATTTCCAATAATGTATTTAATGCTTATATAGTTATATATAGCCCTTAGGGCTACATATAGCCTTACCCATAATAGTTGCAACACTTTCCTAAAATGAAAATGTCATAATAGCTGCAACACACTATAATTGAAAAGTATTTTATGTCAAAAGTTGTATTATTACCCTTATTATAATCTCATGGCTCACTAAATTATACTGTTTACAATCTCTCTCCTCTATTTTAAGTGTTTTAAATCACATGAGACCTAATTCTCTTAAATACTGTGAAAAAGGTTGTGTTGCAACTATTAAAAAACGGAGGAAGTACATTGAAACGACTCAAACGAGATTCTACAATAAAATGTTTTATCATATCTATAAACCACAAATGCGAGTCAAAGTGTGTTGTGTAAATAGTGTAAAAGTCAAACGGTGTTAACCAAAAAAACCGAAGGAAGTATTATTTTTCTTTATTCTAATGTTCTGTTTTTATACTCTGAGATCCAACTTTTATAGCTCAAATTATTGATTATATTACAATAAAATATTATTGGATTAAGGTATGGGATATAGATGAAACACTTGTATGTTGTATCTACAACCTTATATTATGTGATCGACAATTTTATATAGGATTTTTGTGAAAAACTACCATTTATATACAACTTTTTGGGAAAAACTACCTTTTAAAAAAATTGTTGTAAATGACTACCTCTTTTTTAAAAATGTTGTAAAATACTACCTATTACCAGAATCCGGCCATTGACTTTTGTCGCCGGCGTTGACCACCCATGTGCTAGTCACATGCCTTAAAAAACTTTTTTTTTTCTTTTTTTTTTCCTGTTCACCACCAGCTACACCACCTTCTTCACCACCGCCCCACCACCACAACACCTCAACCCACCTCAAAACACCCCGGCCTACACCCTCACGCATCCCAAAACCAACACAACCCCACTTGAAACCACCTCTAACCTGTCGAATCTAACACATCCAAGCCCACACAACTTCGCAATTTCGCGATCCTCGCAGCAACACCTTCCCTTTCTCGTAGCAGCACACATTCCCACGCCATCACCGCACCACCACCCTCTATCTCTACCTCTTGACGCCACCAACAATAACACCAACATACCCCATTAAGCTGCAAGTAGCAGCCATACTAACCACGGTACACTAACAACAATAACGCAACAATAAATTAATTATTGTAAATTCCTTTCACAAATTTCAATCTTCCTTAAATTAAAAACACAATTGCACTAGTCTCTGGAAGGAAAATCCATCGCACTTGCATCAAATTCGCAATCGCAATCAATACATAAAAACACAATTGCTTTAAGCATTCAATTTTCGCATATACTTAACAATTGAAAAGGGCGTTTGCACGAATTAAGCAAGATATACATGGATTTAAGGAAAACTTACAATAATTGGAAGGAAATTCAATAGATTGGGGCTGAATTGGAGAAGAAATCGAGAAATTAGGGTTCTAGGGTTACAAAAAGGGGCTGAATCGGGGGAATTCGTGAAATTTGGGGGAAAAATGGGTGGGAAATGGTGTAGGAGTTTTTAGGTACTACGCAGCGGAAATAAACATGAATTATATTCATACAGTACCTAATCCAAGGATCATTGCATAACACATAAAGAACACATAATTGTACCTTTGAAGCGTGATTCCACGTGCGATCGAGCAAGAAAAAAGGGAGATAAAGAACCCCAAACGTGATTCCTCTACTTGGTCCACGGGCACAAGTTAAACCTCCACTAATGCTAGTTAGTCGTGACTGAACGCTTCAATCAACCTTCAACGGAGAAGAGAGACACGAGCTAACCATGAACCACCACGACGAACACCACGAGCCACCATGAGGGGCACAGCACGTACGGACGTGAAGGGGAGAGGGGAGGGCCGTGAGGTGAGGAGAGTGTTTAGGGTTTTGGGACTTGGTTGCTTCTTTCGCAATCTACTGTATGTTGATTGTTACTGCTTACATGCAACCCTAGGCATGGATCTTATTTATAGATCACATCTCTAAATAAGAGCCCATGTCAAAAGCCCAAAACCCTTATCCTAAACACACTACTCTAGCCAAACACTCTGCATGGTATGTCATAATCTCATGAGGCCCATTAATGGGCCTCTTACTTGTTTAACCCAATACCCTTGTTGTGTGACCTCATAGGATCCATTCTATAAGGCTTTGGGCTATTAACTAACCCAAAGATCAATTATCATATCTAGCAACATATATTGACGACCCTATAGAATGAACTTATTATCTCCATAGTAGTGATCCTTGATATATCTAATAATTGCACTTATCGAAGACATAACTCCTTCAATCTCCCACTTGTCTGAGACAAGTACGCAATATTCAAATTCCTTAAGTCAATGTGTGTAACACCCTAGAAATTCCTTTCCTTTAAAAATACCTACTTTACTCTTTTAAAATACGATTTAGGAATATCTAAGACATTACCGCCACCGTGAAAACGGCTAAGGCAATTATCAAAGATACACAGCGGAAGACTTAAATCAAAACCATTCCAAACGAGTCAACTTAAAAGTCAACCAAACGAAAGTAAAGTAAAAACCAAAGTCAAACGAAGTCAAATAAAATCAACCTACAACTTGGAACCATTGTAGGCCCTTATCAAAACCAATTAAATTACGAAAACCTTTGCGTTAGTCTCATAAGCATAACATAATATAATATTTGAAAGCAATAAACCACATCTCAACTAATAGAAACTAGCATGATTCGCTCTTCACTCATGCCCCGTCATGAATATGCTTCAACACCTGAAAAGATTATCTCCACTTGTCCCCACTACTCTCCATTAAAATGGGTCATCATAGGGCCAAGATAAAGACATGGCCAAACACACAAACACACACAATCAGCAAAGCTGAGTATATAAGCGTAAATAAACACACTAACATGCTTTTACCTATCAACACACACTTACCTCAATGCACCTGTTTACAAGCACACACAACAATCAACAAGACACTTTAACTAGACACTAAATAATTCATTTAGCGTTGATTACGCATCGAACAAGTTTCCAACTATACCTCCCCCAAATAAATTGAGGTTAACTGACACGGGAGCTAATCGTGCCAGCGACAAAACCACTCAAAGGTGGCGGAATTCCTGCGCATAACAATAAATAAAAAGGAATGTACAGCGTCCTGTACTCTATTAGAAGTTATGGTTAAATATAAAACCCCATAACTCCCCCCATTGTTCATACTCAAGGTATATACGTTCCAAGAGTTTTGGTGCGTAATCTCTTTCACTTTACGTTATTTACATGTTATTGGACTTGGTGATGACTCTCAAAGCATAATAAATCAATCAACAATAATTGTTCAATCAACCAAACATACCAATTTAATTCTTGAATAATTAGTGACCACATAATATTTAATGTTGAACCCTTTTTAATTCTACCTCAGTGTCAAAGACACCTTAAACGCATAAAGCGCCAAAAATCCTATCCCTCGGTGTTAAAAACACCTTAAGTGCACAAAGGCACCAACTTACTATTTATTCCTTGTGTACATAGACACTTATATAGCTCTTTCCTCATGCTTAAAGCATCAATAAAAATTATATGAACCATAATAAAATTCCTTTTCAATATTCCAAACATAATTAAACAATTAGTTTAATTAAACATGCTCTATCATGCCATAAATAAACATGTGGTTCATAAATAATATTCCAAACTATAAATTTCCATTCAATAATTCATCACAAGTAAATCATGCTTCTCAATTCAATCACTAATAACATCCAAATCACAAATTTCCTTTCCAAACCTAGCATGATACTATTTTTAATTAATCAAACACATTTAGCATGCTACTACATCAACATAATTATGCTAAGTACGCGAACGTACCTCAATTAAGCCCATAAAGTGGCCGAAAATACTACAACAATTTCCGAATCAAGTCTCCTACATAAAGAGACAATAATACTAAATTAATTACCCTTGTATACACAATTTCCAGCAACTTAAACTCACTTTAAACCATTTAAAATAATCTGAAAATTATTTAAAAAACCCCTAATTAAACTCCTTTTTAATAGGTTATCACACCCTTTTATTAAAATCACAATTATACTACTTTAAATAAAATTCCAGCATTTTAAACTAATCAAAAACCCCTTTAAAACTTCATCAAAATACATCTTCATACTTTAATTATTCATAGAAAAATTAAATTATCTCTTATCCTTTAAACTCAAGGATAAAATTTAAAAAAAACTTCGTTAAAAACCAAAAACTGCCTGAAAATCATACTTAGAGGCTGAATTTGGCCACGAGAGGGTGGTGCTCACTATCAAAGGTAGTGAGTCTTTCTTAAAACGTTGTTTCCACATGGAAAACATTTCTTTTTTATCAAAATAGGATGAGTTTAGAACCTGATCGGGATTAATACGGGATTAATATTAACGAACGGAAATCTAAAAATTAAAACACGAATTTACGTGTTCAAAATAATCTGGAATTAAGTTAAACTAATTAGTAGTTATAATCACCGAAATTTCCAAAATATCATTACTATAAAAGCCCTAAATCAATTGTTCATAAAAACCCTAAAAATCAAGTCTTTAATAATTTTAAAACCCTAACTTATAATTTTATGAAATCTAAAAATAAAACACTTTATTATTTAAAATTTACAATCTTTAATCATTAAAATACAATTACCAAACATACTAATCTTATTTAAACAATTAAAATCAAAAACCCAAATTATGAATTGTTAGAACAATAATTAAAACAAGAGGAGATAGAAAATAAGACTAACCTTTTTGTGTGGGAAATTTTTGGGGATAAATGGAATATTTATAGTGTAGAGTAGGTTAGGGTAGGTTTGGGCTTCATAAAAATAATGAACTTTAAATGATGAAATAGGTAGCCCAAAAGTAAAAATAGGATGATTGGGTTCATAAGAAAGATGGGCTACATTTGGATTAAATACTTGTTGACCCAAATATAAATACTTGTTTTATCTATAATCCAATAATTAAAATGGTTTGACCCAAAATATATTTTATAATTGAATAAATAATTCATAAAATACATTAAAAATACGGGGTATTACAATGTGTGTCGATTTGATAATATGATTGCATCTCATGTCGTGATCATATTAATCTACAAATCTTTCTTGAAATCTGAGTTAGGATTACAAAACAAATGGTTATAATATAATCCATTTGAGCACGGCCATGCATTTTCTGAATTATCCCTCTTCAAGGGGCCAAGACACATTCCTAATTAAATAGGTAGACTCTATCCAATCTTGTGGCAACCAAAGCTCCCACTCAACTCATGAAGTAACCGGGAAACATCCTTTATAATCTCCAGTTACGGCTAGACGTTTGAATGTACCACAGTTAAATTAATCATTGAATGGAATCAGTGTTCCACTCATGTCAAAGGAATCCACTAATAATATATCCGGAAGCTCTATACTTGAACTTCAAAGTAGGTCAATAGTTCGATCATGCATCATTCATGCATATCCATGTGATTGACCGAGCATCACTACGCTCCTATAGCCCATGAAACTGCGCTATCCAATCAATCTTAACATGCTAGTCCAATTTAAGAAATCATTTATGTCCAGTTTAATGATTCCGAACTAGGAACTTAAATAATATATGAATTTAGTTCACCTGTGGGGTTTCATTCAAAAGGTCATTAACCTAGTGAGCCCATCAATTCATAATTATTTTGGACATTTTATTTAATCTTGAAACCACGATTAAATAAGATTGAAACTTTGTTTCAATTGATAAACATAATTCTGCAAGCTAATGTATTACTTAGGTAATTTGCTTTCTCAAAACATACAAAACTAAAATTACATAACTTGCTTCAATTCGAGAACCTTAGTATGACTCTCATACCTTGGTCATAGAAGGGGTTTAGTAAGTAGAGTTCATGAGACATTCTCATAAACATGAATTTTGCAATTTCTAAACTTTAAAATCAATTTCATCTCCATACACTAAGAATTTTCCTTCGCCCTTTCGCAAGGAACTTTGGAATTTCTAATTTGTATTCCAACGTTACATTGGATTTCGATTGAAATCTACCATCACTTGTTCTAAGAACACGTGAATCAAATAGACGAGTATAGTCCATGACATGCATGATGTATCTTTTGCAAATTGCATAAGGATCATCACTCAAAGTCTTAATTTCATCAACCTTTCTCAGGGTATTGAATCATTAAGCAACGTGCCATGTCACATGGGATTGAAACTCTTTTCAATATAATGTTGAACCTTATAAGAATCTTATCAATATAAGCTTAATCAAAACTCAAAAATCCTTCGAGATTTATCTCTATAGATCTTGAATCCCAAATGTACTCATCATCCTCTTCAAGGTTTTTCATACAAAATGCATTACCCACCACTTGACTCTTCAAGCAATGAATAATTGCTCTTTATACTAGACCAAGAAAACTTCATAGCTCCCACTAAACATCTTGTACACACAAGACCTTTTCTTCATTTTACGAGAACATCAAACGATTTGATTAACTCACAAAATTAAGAACATTAACTCCCTGATGCCAACTTCAATCCATTATGGATATTTTATGCATCCCTAGGATTATTGGATCTTCAAACTTTTGATTGTATCATATACAAATCTTCTTTCATGAACAATTTCAAGAAAGTGTTTTGAAATCCATCTACCAAATCTTATAAGGTAGAAATCACTAAATATCTTTAATAGATCTTTGCAACATGTAAAGGTTTCATCGTAATCATAGTCATACTATGAATTAGTTGAATCCTTAAACAAGTCTTTGCTTTAGTTAGAAAACATTTTTCTTTCTTGTCTGTTTTTCTTATATTGGGTTTCACCCAACTTAGGCAAATTATTCAAGTGTCATACACTTGCTTACAGACTTAGAATCTATTTTAGATTTCATGGTTTTAAACCACTTGGAGTCATAACTTGTCAAATCATCTTTATTACTTGCATAATCATCATGTTCCAAAATAAATATTTTAGAACTTTTAGTCAATATGAAATCATATTTCTTTGGCTAAGTTTACATATGCTAGTTATCATTGTGGGTGTTAAGCAACAATTGAAACTCATACAACAACTTTGTTTAGTTTTCAATGAGAAATGACAATAGAGGATGTGCACTTGGAATGTACTACCTTCGACACATGGTTATTAATCCCATTACACATAATGAGACCACGCGTTGTCATTTGTAACATAAGGTGAATCATGCTCATATTGTTGCTTTTATTCGATAACTTCTCAAATTTCTTCGAGATTTTCGAAATTACTTTTCTTGAACTCTTTCAAGGCTCTCAAACTTTTTGAGATTCTTATACTCCCACTTGCCTTTTGAGGAGGCATATTTAGCATAGGGTGAACCAACCATGGTTTTGAACCATGTTTGTTTGTTGCTTTTCTCGAACTCTTTCGACATTTACACTACTCCCACTTGACCTTTTGGAACAATTTTCCATAAGGGCACCTACTTGAACAACAAACATTTTGTGCTAAGTATGATTTGTGTAGTAGTACCCCTTGCTCTATATAGGAATCGAACGTGCATCAAACAGTTTAATACATGTTTTATTCCTTAATTTGTAGAAAGACTTTATAAGAACGTTTCTTATCCATATCACATATGAAGCCTTTGCTATATTTTGATTTGACCTGTGTAGTTTGTTTAGTTTTGTAGTTTATCTTAAAAGTATATCCCTTGAACAATGGTTGGAAGATAGGTAATATATCTCATATAGGTTGATAGCTCCCTTTATAAACACTTCACAAGGTTTTCTTTCGGAGTTTGTTGTAAAACGATTTTACAACTCTTGGATGTTTATCAATGTCTTGGCTTAAATTCTCATTATTACGATCATATCGCAATACTTCGAATGTGTTGCCAAGTACATGCCTCGACTTAAATTTTCACAATTACAATCATATTGTAGTGTAATCATTATCTTGTCAAGTTGATACTGAACTTCATACTGAACATTTTGAACTTTTCAAAATCTTCACTCTTATGCTTCAACTAAGCACAAGTAGTGATCGTATCACAAATGAAGTTTCATTGTCTGTCTCTAGCCTTTGAACCTTTGGTTTTCTTACATCGATATGTATTCGACCTCCAGTTCACATCATCATTTCTCTGAATGGTGACTTAGTCAAAATTTCAAATTAGAATGATAATTACATATATCAATGGATTCATAATCCAATGATAATGAAAGTCCATCCCTTTGGATCTTCCGCATGCAATTTTCATTTTCATTCGAATTAATTGACATATTAGAGACAACTTATATATATAGAAATGGTTTAACTATTTCTATCATATAGAACTTTAAACCTATTTAGCAATTCAAAACACATTATGATTCAATGAAGCATAGAATAACATTTATTCCACGTTTTTGAATCTTCGATGTTTAGTCATTACTAACATTGAATAGTATTTCGTTAATGGCAAGAATAAATAACATTTATTTAATTCTAGCCATTAATAAGGTAAGGTGAAATATAGGTTCTACTTGTAAAGTTGCACCTTTTGCTTCCAAACTTGTAGATTCTACTTGTGAAGTAGCAACATTTGCTTCTAAACTTGTAGATTTATTTCTCCTTTAGCCATAACTTCTTCCTTTAGTTCAACCAAATTGTGCAATGAGTGATCTAAACAAGACATCGTATGTCCAAGAAGTAGCAGTATGCTAAATCAATTTCTATAATACAATTCTTAATTTGGAACATTTCCATTGTTTTACCTTCCAACTATATGAGGTAGTATCTAATCAATTGGAATTGGTCCATTTAATTTGAAACATTTGTTGTTCATAACAATTTTTAGCATGTAAGTAGTTCTAGGTTTGAGAAGTAGCAACTTGTTTGCATTTCTTGGCCTATAACATCTTAATACAATCCTCATATATTCCTAAACCTTTCCCGTTTGAGCCACTTAGAACACTTCTCTTAGGTTCAAAATGATACTTTGCTTAACTTCTTTAAGCACTTTTCATGATTTTGCTAAGTCTATTCTATCATTATTCATATAAGAGTTTAATCAACTATTTAACTCTATATAAAGTGGATGAAGAATAGCGTCATTTGATCAACTTTTGATCATAGAGATTTCCAATCACTTTCTTATATTCAATCATATTGAAGATAAGAGATTTTATTGGACTTTTACACTTGTCTTTTGGAGGGTTTGTACCTCTCATCTCATTATATCCCTTGAAACACTTTTCAAAATGAAGATGTGTTGGCATTCTACTCAAACATTTTGAATAAAACCAACCTTAGACATGTGACATGAATATCTAAAACTTGCCTTTTAGAAAAATCTTAGCAAAATTGGAATATAGGTTTATGGATTATCTTTTAAACCTTTTTAGAACGTTTCTCAACTTTATTTTCAATCGAGGAGATTATATATAGTAATAAAATTAGAACGACATGTTACTTATAAGTAAACGCAAAATTCAATTATGTTTATTAAAATTTAAAGTACCATAAGCGAATTAAATTGGTAACTTTAAAGCATTTATTCAATGTTAATTGATCCCAATTGAATTAAATGATTCCAAGATCCTTTATTCGTGCAATAATTGACCGGACTTTGGCCCTGCCATCAACCATTACATTTTCAAGGTGAGTAAACTCTTTACTGATTACAACTCTTGGTTGAATAACTAACCATCACATGTTTAATTATTACCCTTAGCTTCAAGGTTCTAAACTTTATCTTTAGGTAACCTTGTTGAGTATAACCAATTAAAAGTGTAGAATTTGTCCTACCCCCACTCCCCAATGAAATATATGACGCCTAGCTTTGGCATGACTCATCATAAATGTCAAAGGTTTCATCGGGTTTTTAATTGGAAAAGCTGCCTCAATATTACCGGGACCTAGATTTATTATGTTGTGATTAAATAGTGAACTCTAGCGCATCATCACAAAACATCAATAAAATCTAACATGCATAAAATACTAAATGCATAAATAAGACATAGCATGGCCCCTAATCCTTAGAAAACTAATAAAGTAAAAAGCTCCCACTTGAATCATCATGGATCTCATCCACCTTGCTCCTTTGGGCCTTCACTTCATGGGCTTCTTGGATTATCTGCACCCTGTAATTCTATTCTATTCTATCTACTACTTAAATAAAATAAAATAAAATTACAAAAATACTTTATCGGTACGTTGACCGTACTTAGATTACAAAAATACATCACGATGCGCAGATCGTATTTAGCAATCTACTGGGCCATACTAGTTATTATATAGCACTAAACAACATCATATATTATAAAATTTCCACATAATAAATCACTCATCATGCTTTCCTAAACTATAACATCGAATGATCATAATTAAGGAAACATGGCATCTAAGTATCTCATATTTTAATTAATGTAATTAGATAATATCATATATTATTCATGATCATCAATAAAATATCATATATTCTAAATTAGTCATGAGATAGAATTAAATCTTATTTTAATCTTAAAAGATAAATCATATTTATCCTCAAAGATTATCCTAACAAAGTTAGGAAATTCTATCCTAATTACTAGCCAATCACAAATTTTAAATCAATTATATCCAAAAATAATTATGGGATAATCACATTATTTAAATCAATTATTATCCTTTTGGAATATGCTCAGAATATCCTAACAAATCTTATCCAAAATTAACCACTTTAATTATGGATAATTATCAAAATAACAACTTTAAATACGGATAATATCAAACTTAACAACTTTTGAAAGATTTGATTTTATCCCATAATAAACAATATTTATCCAAAATAAAACTGATTTTATCTCAAAATAATTTTGTAATTATCTTGAAATATTTTCAAAAACTAATTTTTTTTTGAAAAACGTGCGCCAGCCACCGTGGTGTGGCCAGCCGAAGCCGGCCACGGTGGTCGTACATCGTGAGGTGTACGCTGCACTACAGCGGTGCACAGCAGTGCCGTGCAACCCTTGCACGGTGCTGCTGTTGCTGCCTTTGCTGACCCATCCTGCTGCCCTACCTTACTCCTCCCTCCGGACCACCTGCAGCGGCAGCCGCCGTGGCTGCGCCACCCAGCCACGGTTGTCGCTGCTAAAATCCTTTTTTTTTTATATATATCAATTTTAATTAACAACTTTTGTTAAATAAAATTCATGTGGTCCATGATAAATTAAAACATAACTTTTATGCTAATTCATCCAATTAAAATTAAATTCACAATCTAATTTTAAAATCTAGGGTTCTTCATGAAAATAATCCCCAATTTAATTTAACTTTTAAATCAAATCATTGATCATGCAAAATTCACAATTTATACATAAAATCAACTAGATTAAATTCATGAATCATAAAACAAACGAAATCGAACAAAAAATCAAGCACAAAAATCAGATTTTAGGGCTAATTAGGTTCGAAATTTTCGAAAAATTAGGGTTAGGGTTTGAAAAATATTCGAGCATAATAGGCAAAAAACGGATCTCTTCATGGCTATTTTGAGCATTATTAAATCATATTTAATCGATTCCAAGAGTTAAATCACATTTAATATAATAATTGACCCATAATTAAATAATTCTCCCTCCTAATTGAATTAAAATTATGGACTATCAAAGAATTATAGTCAATATGCGTAAATGCAAGAGGCTAACTGATACCACTGTAGGAGTTGTTAGGTACTACGCAGCGGAAATAAACATGAATCATATTCATACAGTACCTAATCCAAGGATCTTTGCATAACACATAAAGAACACATAATTGTACCTTTGAAGCGTGATTCCACGTGCGATCGAGCAAGAACAAAGGGAGATAAAGAACCCCAAGCGTGATTCCTCTACTTGGTCCACGGGCACAAGTTAAACCTCCACTAATGCTAGTTAGTCGTGACTGAACGCTTCAATCAACCTTCAACGGAGAAGAGAGACACGAGCTAACCATGAACCACCACGACGAACACCACGAGCCACCATGAGGGGCACAGCACGTACGGACGTGAAGGGGAGAGGGGAGGGCCGTGAGGTGAGGAGAGTGTTTAGGGTTTTGGGACTTGGTTGCTTCTTTCACAATCTACTGTATGTTGATTGTTACTGCTTACATGCAACCCTAGGCATGGATCTTATTTATAGATCACATCTCTAAATAAGAGCCCATGTCAAAAGCCCAAAACCCTTATCCTAAACACACTACTCTAGCCCAACACTCTACATGGTATGTCATAATCTCATGAGGCCCATTAATGGGTCTCTTACTTGTTTAACCCAATACCCTTGTTGTGTGACCTCATAGGATCCATTCTATAAGGCTTTGGGCTATTTAATTAACCCAAAGATCAATTATCATATCTAGCAACAGATATTGACGACCCTATAGAATGAACTTATTATCTCCATAATAGTGATCCTTGATATATCTAGTAATTACACTTATCGAAGACATAACTCCTTCAAATGGGTCATTACAGGGGACGTGCTAGTCACGTGACTTAGTCAACGCCGGCGACAAAAATCAACGACCAGATTCCGGTAATAGGTAGTCTTTTACAACATTTATTTAAAAAGAGGTAGTCATTTACAACAATTTTTTTAAAAGGTAGTTTTTCACAAAAAGTTGTATATAAAAGGTAGTTTTTCACAAAAAATCCTTTTATATATATATAATATATATATATAGTACTCCCTCTGTGTTTTAATAAGTGTTACACTTACTAAATCAGGCCGTGTTTAATAAGTGTTACACTTCCTTTTTTGGCAAAAAGCTACATTTAAATATTATATCTCTCTCCTCTCATGGTCCCCACTCAAATCCATTACTAATTTTTTTTTATTATATACTTCCTTTCACATTCATTACTTTTCAATAAACTATTAACCCTACTATTTTTTCTTTAACAATTTTTTAATACTCCAATTACACCACTTACCTCTTATTTTATTTAAGTCAATTAAATTGCCTAAAACTATGTGCCGGTAAAGGGCCTGTTCACTTCAGCTTAATTTCAGTTCAGTTCAGTTTAGCTCTAATCAGTTCAGTTCAATTCAACTCCAATCATTTCAGTTCAGTTCAGTTCAGCTCCAATCAGTTCACTTCAGCTCCCAATTTCCTTCTCTCATATAATATTAATTTTAGCTCTATTTTGTACAGTTTAGTTCAGTTCAACTCCAATCAGTTCATTTCAGTTCAGTTCAGCTCAGTTCAGTAAATGTGAACAGGCCCAAACTGTAACACTTACTAAAACACGGAGGGAGTATAAATTTTGTACATTCAAAAGTTTACTTATGTTTTATGCTACACAAAGTATTATAATTTTTTTATTAAATGATAAGTTCGTTAAAATAAATAAATAAATAAATAAAAATAAAAAATTCTCTCTTTACAAAAATTTAAAAAGTGAAACAAAAAAATATTATATATCAATTTCTTAGGGTCACGCCCTTACATGTCATTTTGCCCTTAGACCTCCAAAATCTCATAAACGACCATGAGAAGCTAGAAGAAGATGGAATCCATAAAAATTTCATCTTTTATTTCTGTACCATTGTATCATGTATTTTATGAACAATGATATCAAATCATGACTAGTAACTAGATTTAGTTTCCCCTTTTGTTTACAGATTAAGTGTGCTCATATCAACTGGATTACCAGCCTTTCAAACCCCCCTCTACTTACAACCACTACCTCAATTGAACTCATTTTCACATTATACAATTTTTTGTAAGGATTTACAGGAATACAGGGTCTATAACTCTTGATGATCATCATGAACATGAACATTCAATCTCCGAAGCCAAACCGAGTGAAGTATCATATGGAAGAAATCATAGCGTTTAGGAGGAGAATGAACTTCAAAATGCCTCCTTACTTGAAGCACTCTTCGGTACATCTTCAAGTATTTCTTTGTAGAAATGCTCGATAAGATCATCTTCAAGTTCGGTATGTCCTTCACCGCGACTTCAACTGAGAAGGACTTCCAATTCAACACATCACTAAATGGTGGAACGTAGTGATCCGATATAAGAACAGGCACACACCCGGTGTATATTGCCTCGACAATCCTAGGGCTCGCGACTTCATAACCACTAGGACAAATACAAAACTTGCTATTTTTAAGCATGTCATAGTATGAAATACCTTTTGGGAGGTAGTTGTATATCTTCAAGTCTTCGTCGTTGTTGTTTCCCCAATGCTCTAGGAGGATTGGCCTAATTGGTCCATGAAGTCCACCCGCGAAGAACCCTAATATGGATCGCCGTGAAGGTGATGGTCCTCCAACAAACCCTTGGATATCCCCTGTTCGAAGGTTGATCTCAGGAAGGGATATATCCTTTCGAGGCTTAAACCCTTCGGAAGTATTAGCATTGCATAGGACTCGAATTGAGTTCTTGCTTAGGTAAGGAACTGAATGTGATGCTTCCGGCCCCTTCAAGAACAAAAAAAGGGTGGCATTATAGCTAACCTCGTAAAAAAATGGCATCAGAAATTGATTAATGTTACAATGTAACATTAAACTAACTCTGTTTTTAATTATTTGCAACAAAGAAATATTTTATGTCTCACAAAATATAACTCTTTTGTTGCAAATAGTATGAAACGGAGGTAGTTATTGTAAAGATTGATTATATATATTGTAGATCTCCCACACGTACCCAGTCATGACAAGAGAGCATAAAATGATCAGCTCCAAGGCTACGATTCCAGTAAGGATACTTGCTAGAAACGACATTGATATAATCTCTCACGGTGTGTTTGATGGGACCAAAGTCACGAGAGTCACGTATATAAACATAATGCACCATCATAGTGACACTGAAGGGAAGGAAGAACACATGAGCCTTATCTTGGTTCTTAGTTCGGAATTGGTTATTGATCTCCATAAGGTGTATGAAGTTCCCTTCGGTTGAGTATATACTTTTACAAGGGCCGTTGTGAAACAATGGGGTTTCACCTTCCTCATAAACAAAAACCTTGAATCGTTTCTCCATTTCCAAGTAGCTCCTGCAATATAATTATCGATCATATGCAAGCACAAAGTTTTAATAACCTAACACTTCTATATCGCGAATTTTTCACGTACTATTATTTTAATACATCTCTCTTTCCGCTATAAACAAATGATGTTTATTTTCTATGTAAGTGCAATTTAACCATTCATTATTTGATACACAAAGAAAAGAAAAAGAAAAAAAAATTGTGAATGAACATGTTGATCAAATTAAAGGAATTATGCAACTTAAAACACAATCAATTCTAAATTTACCAGGCCAAATCATGTAATTAAATCTTTTTTCCATTAATAATCACGAATAAGTGAATAATCAATGATCATGCATTCGTGCGTGCCAAAGTGGCACGTAAATAACAAATTCAATTGTGTTAATTATCAAACAACTAATCCTCATCATCCTCTTTTTTTAAGTACTCGAGTTCATCTTAATTATCATTGCATCTCATATTAGGTACTCCGTTCTTGAAAGATGTTTACTTGGTGCATTTAATACATCTCTCTTTCCGCTATGGATGTTTTAACAACACTTAAGATGTTTTTGTCAAAAAAAAAAAAAAAACACTTAAGATGTTAACACACTCATTAAGTACGTGAATAGAAATCTGAATAAGCAAGAAAAATGACCTTTAATTTGATTATTTCCACATATGTTTATAAAGTTCAAATCTTGAAAGAATCAGTGACCACTAAGGTAAAGACTAGAATAGACCCGATCTACAATAACTTATTGTAGACCCAACCTTCTAGTATACCATACGAATGTGATTATATCATACGAAATGTGATTATATTACTACAAAAGTGATTATATCATCCTGAAACTGTTATGTAAATATATCACTCAAAAAGTAAATTTATCATTATAAAAAGTATCAAATAGTAAATTACATTATTCAGAAGATGATTTTTAAATTTTATCATCCTAAAGATAATTATATAATCTCATTAAATGGTTTAATATGACATTATATAATTCAAAATATGACTCACAAAAAGATAATTATATCGTCTAAAAAAATGATTATATCATCCAGAATGTGATTATATTATTTGAAAGTGTCAAATTTTAGGTCTACAATAATTATTGTAGACCGGGTCCATACAAGACCAATTGGACCACTAAAACAACTTAGCTAGGGTAAAACAAATGCTTAGACTTTCCAAAAGAAGAAACTCATAATAACCTTTTGGGTTCAATTTACAAATGGAGTAACTTTTTAAGTAAAATTAGTATATAAATTAATATTTGCTTATTATGCATGTACCTTAATTTAACACTCATCAGTAATCATACATATCCTGCCAAATGTATTTAATGATATAATATAACCAACAACTCAGCAAGAGTAACATTTACGTCTCAATCGCCAAGCCAAATTGAACATGCACTAAAATCGGCAATAGTACTAGGACATACATTTATCTTAAGTATCATTTTCAGAAATTATAACTCTAAATAATAAGGCGTCACATCATTCCAACTCTAAATTCAAAATGTGACACGATTTAATTAAATAAAAATATCCCATACGTCTATATGGAGAATTGGAGTATAACATAAGTAATAGCCTGACATTTTAGTTAATTCATACTACTACCTCCGTTACAGGTTATGTGCAACGATTAGACATTTTCCCTCTCTGCTTTATGTCAAATCGTTGCACATAACCTGTAACGGAGGTAGTATAACAACTTTTTCCGAATATCCTATAATGGTTCGTTTATCTTACATACCTGTGAAAAGCATTGGAGTTCCAATACATTGGACCGACGGGCTTGAAATCGGGATCATCATACGTACGATTTGTGAACTTAGCCTCCTTGATTCCGGCCCGAGCCTTTTGAAGCCCGATTTCAAGTTTATCCAAATCAGTAACCACCTTCTCTAGTTCGACTTCCCTCATGGGAGGGGTTTGTGTTTCATTTAAGGTAGTGACGATGATATCGGTTGAATTTGGAGTCATGTCCTTAAATGTCATTGAACTCCCATTTGTCGCCTGTTGAGCTCAGCTAAATTAGTCTTTTGTATAACAACATCACTTAACCAAATTTAGTAAAGTAATTCCCGTTGTCAATTTTAAAAACTTATTAAAAAATAAAAAAAAAAATTAAAAAAAAAAAAAACTTATCCTTCCAAAATTAATAATCGCATTGATTTTGTAATGTATACTAGTATTACTTCTGTTCTTAAAGATGTTTACACCTTATAATCTTTAAAAATTAAAAAGAAAACCCCAGTTAAAAATGGATATAGTAATAAATTTGCATTTTCTTAAGATGTCGATGCTACATTAAATATTGTGGAAAAAGATTAATGGGAAGTAAGCTCAATTAAGAACAGAGCAAGTAAATACAAATACTCCTTATTATTTTAAGTTGTGAACGATACTCGATCTCAAACTACCATTAATAATCAAGTAATCCACCAATTTTTGGTCCATCTCATTGTACCTACATAGATAAAGTTTCAAGCTATATTTTTTTTTTTGAGGGGAAAATCTATATAATAAGTGATCAAGGGTCTGTTCATATTTACTGAACTAAGCTGAACTAAACTGAACTGAACTGATTGGAGCTGAACTGAACTGAACTGATTGGAGCTGAGCTGAACTGAACTGAACTAAACTGAAATGAATATTTCATGAGAGAGGGAAATTAGGAGCTGAATCGAACTGAACTGAACTGATTGGAGCTGAACTAAACTGAGCTGAGCTGATTAGAGCTGAACTGGACTGAACTGAACTGAAATTAAGTAAATATGAACAGACCCTAAGTGCAAAATGATTTTGGTGTATATACCTTTTTTGACTTTCTGGTGTATATACCTAAATACAAAGAAAATATAGTATTAATTGATGAAGAACTTGAATATGTGCATTATTCAATTAAGCCCTACGATAAAAATTCGTTTCAAGTATTCTATTCTCCTATTGTTCTTGTTTGACGTATTAATCTCGTCCCAACCCGAAGTAAAATTCATGCAATCGTCAATACTACACTCAATACATTAGTTTTCTTTTTTTTTTTTTTTTTTTTTTTTTAAAAAAAAAAAAAAAAAACCTTTTCTAGAATTTTAGGACAAAAAACACGGAGAGAAATACAAGGGAAAGGGAAAGTAAATGATTTTCTTGTTTTTGTAAATGTCTTCTGGAAATTTGGTATCCATGAAAATTAACTTTCTTAAACACACTTCTTAGTAATCATTGAACAATATTAATGTGTGCGACCCGTAATTAATTATAAAATATAATAAATAAAAAAACTCTTACTAAATTTTTTTTTCTCATGTCTCCAAAATAAAAAAAAAACAAAAAAGATTAACATCAGGGCACCAAATTGAGATTATGTCAAATCTTCAAGTACCAAAAGTAATAATTTTCGTATACACAATGTCGCTAATGCAAAAACATGTCACGAAAATCGACAGACTAAGAATGAAAAAAAAAAAAAAAAAGAAAAAAAAAAAAAAGAAAGAATTAAAGGAAGAGGAGATAGAAAAAGTGATGAAAAATCTCACAAGTGCAAAAACAGATGAGTTATTAGCAGCTTGAATTGTTGCAACATTATTATCAGAAGGTGTTGATAAAACAGATTTCTCTGTTACAACACTAGCTTTCTCTACCATTATTCCCTCTTCAATTTTCAACCTCAAATCTTCTGTTGAAACTCGGTGTATCTCCCTTGAATTCACACCTGATGAAGTTTTCGACGGCGAAAACAAAGGGTTTGGATTAAGACCACCATTGAATGAAACAAACCCAAATAACAAAATCAATGGTAAAGTAAAGCAAAGCATTACTTTCACTAATGGTGATGATAAATACAAATACAACCCCATTTTATTTTTGTTATTTCCTTCTAATCTCTTGTAATTGTTCTAATTTTCATCACTTAAAATTATATGATTATATTAACTAACCCAAAGTTTTTGTGGATGGTGCAACATGTTTAGTTTGTTATATCTTTACACTGAAAAAAGGGGTTATTGTAAAAAGGTGGTGGTTTAGTATTTGGTAGTAGGAAGACAAAAGAAGTGAAAGGTTTAAATTAAAAAAAGTGGGTCAGAAATCAAGAGAAAGTGAACATCTGGTGATAAATAGTTGCACCTTGAATTCAACCAGCCAGGCGTCTAATTGAACAGACCTTGTTTTGGAATCAAGTACATGCAATATAAAAGGAGAATGAAACCAAAAACTAGTTTAAAGCCAAATGTTAGGGTGGGGGTCAATGTGAGTGTGAAGATTTTTGTTTGACTGTTATTCCTTGCTACATGACAAAACTGTTTTTTGGAGTTTTTGATAGAGTTGAAACTGATTCGAGTTGGAATATTCCCATCAAATTCGAAGTGATTGAAGGAATACTCTCTCCGTTCCAAATTAATTACGGAGTACAAGATTTACTACATTTCTTTACCATGAATTGCTATACTTGCCTATTTGGTAAATGATTAACTGGAGTAGACTCGTACGTCTAATTTAACAACTCTTTTTTAATTCAGAAACAAATAAAGCTTACCTAAATGGTAAAATGGTGGTGCTCTTAATTGAACATATCAGTGCAATAAATCCGTTGTTTTTAGTCAATTAACTATTTGGATTTTATTAAAACTTATTAAAATTGTAACTTATTAGAACTGGAACTTATTGTAAGTATACCTCACTAAGTCACAATATAGATTCTTGTCAAAAAAAAAAAAGTCACTATATGCCTATATAGATTAAGATCTAGTGTTGCATGTTGTGTTTAGTCCATATCTAATCCATAGCCCATTAAACACATATTAAATGTCATGTTATATAATTATATTGTAATGTTTATAAAGTTCGCACAACATAACTCAAGCCCATCATAATGTTATGTAGTCACATGAAAGCCGAAAACAAGTACTCATTTTGCCTTGTTATGTTGATGAGCTGACTCAGCTCACATTTCGGATTTCCAGCTTGCCATTCTGTTATGAATTCTGTTTTGCATAACATAATTCTGTTACTAACTTCCTAAGATATTTCTAGAACTTCTTGTAATTGTAGAGCTATATATATCCAGTAATACTCTTCATTCATAAGTTTATGACATAATAAAATCTGACTTCTTTTTCTCCAGATTTTCTCTCTTTTCTCTTGATTTTGTTTCTTCCAGAAATTAGTTTTCTCCAGTTCACATGGTATCAGAACCAACAATACTCTGATTTGATCATCTGATTTCTTCTCTTTTCTTGATTTACTCGATAATCGAGTAGGATTTCTTCTTGATTTGCCGATTTTTTTTATTTGATCAACGATTTGTTTGATTTCGACATGGCTAGGGAATCAAACTCGATTATGAATTCGATGAATTCACAATCAGTGAATTTCAATGATCCTTATTACATCTCTAACAGGGATCATCCAGGTATGTAGATCGTGAATCTTCCTCTTACTATTTCGAATTTCTTGAATTGGAGAAGAGCTGTGAAAATGGCTTTGATAGCTAGGAATAAGCTTAGATTTGTTATTGGAGCATTGAGTATGCGTACTTCTGATTCTTCTGATTATCAGAAGTGGATAAGAAATGATTACATGATAACGTCCTCGATTATGAATTCAATTGATAAGTTCTTGCTGGTATTTTCATATTTGTGAATTCATTACATGAATTGTGGAAGGAGATTTCTGAACGTTTTGGTCAGAGTAATGCTTTGAGTTAAAGAGGAATTTGTCGCGTATTCAGCAAAATGATGTTTCAATTGCTGAATATTATGGTGAATTGAAGCAAATTTGAGATCAATTGCAACATCTGGAAGGATTTCCATATTGCACTTGTGGAGCTATCAAGCAATGTAGTTGTGGCATGCTGAAGAAGATACTGGAAGCTGATCAGCGCAATAAGCTGATGCAACTTCTTGCTGGTTTAAACAAGTCTTATGATCAAGTTAAGACGAACTTATTAGCATATTACATGCTACAGCAGGTTGAAACTCAGAAGTAACTGAATGATGCTGTTGATTTTTTGCCTGAAATTAGTGCTTTAACAACTACTAGATCTGTTCCTTTTAGTGGTGCAAGGCAACCTGTTGGAATTGCTAGAGGTTTTGGAGGTGCTAGCTCCAATTTTTAACAGAAGAAGGATTATAAGAAGCAGAAATATGATAAGTTTTGTGACCATTGTAAGACTAGAGGTCATAA
The DNA here is from genome assembly GCF_948465745.1 of Chenopodium album. Taxonomy (NCBI): domain Eukaryota; kingdom Viridiplantae; phylum Streptophyta; class Magnoliopsida; order Caryophyllales; family Amaranthaceae; genus Chenopodium; species Chenopodium album. The sequence goes on along the minus strand of NC_137859.1, from coordinate 31,834,180 downwards.
TATTCAAGATTGTTTCAAGATAATTGGTTATCCTCAGTGGTGGTCATCTCTAAAGTCAAAGCTATCTATGAAGACTACTGCTAATGTTCAGTCTAATTCTAGTATTCGTTGAAAGGCTCCAGTGGAGTTTATTGATGAAGTTGGTTATGATTCTGGTGGTCCTGATCCTACTGTGGTCTCAACTGTGTATCAGCAGGTTGTTAAGATGATGCAGAATGGCAAAGAAATGGCATATGATCCTATCACTACAATTAACTTTGCAGGTATAACTTCTGTTCATAATGCCCAGTTAATGCAGAAATCTTTGATCAAAATGCTTGGATCATAGATACTGGTGCATCAGATCATATGGCATCAAACTTAGCTTTATTCACTACTTTGCAACATTTATTAAAATCACATATAACAGTAGGATTGCCTGATGGATCAATTAAGCATATTAAATATTCAGCAACAGTTCAATTAACACCAGAAATCCTCATTTTAGATGTTCTGTATATACTAGAATTTAGGCATAATCTTCTTTCTGTAAGAAAATTGCTTGACCAAACCTCTCTTTTGGTTATCTTTGAGAACAATTCTTGTGTTTTTCAAGACCTTGTAACTAAACAAGATAAAGCTTATGAAGTCAAGTCTTGTGGTCTTTACAAGTTTTCAAGCACTTCCTTAAATTCTCTTTTTCAATCTAGTAGTCATTCTGATACTGTTGTAAATAATACTATTTCTTCAGTTTCAAATAAGACTTGTATTGATGTATTACATGCTAGGTTAGGACATTTGTCTGTAAGAAAAATGAAACATGCATCAAAATTGTTCCCAGGCAATAATACTTGTGATTTTAATTTTGAAGTATGTGTTTTTGCTAAGCACCATAAAATGCCTTATTCTTTGTCTGATTCCATGGTCGTTGCACCATTTGATCTTGTTCATATGGATCTTTGGGGGCCTTACGCTCATGGTTCTTTATCTGGAGCTCATTACTTTTTGACTATCTTAGATGATAATACTAGAACTACTTGGACTCATCCCATTCATGATAAGGCCCAAGTACAAATTGTTTTAGCTGGTTTTCTTGCTTATGTTGAGAATCATTTCAAGGTTACTATTAATACTATTAGATCTGACAATGGTACTGAGATCTTGAAAGAATTCTATACTTCTTTGTTCTTGAGCAAAGGCATTGTACATCAGAGAAGCCTTCCTGGTGAAAGTCAACAAAACGGGAGGGTTGAGAGAAAAAAATAGAAGTTTGTTGGAGATAGCTATATCTTTGATTTTTCATACTGCTTTACCTATCAAATTTTGGGGTGGTTATATATTGGCTGCAACATATATTGGGTTGGTTGAGTCCAGTTGAGAAATTATTAGATTTTAAACCTGATTATTCCAATCTTTGGGTGATTGGTTGCTTGTGTTACCCAGCTTAGAAGCTCTTTGATAAGTTTGCTCCAAGACCAAAGAGATGCATATTTTTGGGATATCCTTATGCTCAGAAAGGGTATAAGCTTTATTACTTGGATACTCACAAGATAGTTTTAAGTATACATGTTCACTTTGTTGAACATGTGTTCCCTTTCTAGGATATCAAGTCAGATGATGTTATTCTTTGGCATTATATGTTTCAATTGCCTTCTATTTCTGTTCAGAATGATGGTCCTTCCTAAAGTTCATCTTCAGATTTGTCGTCTACACCTTCATCTATACCTCATTTTTCTCTTCATGATAGTTCTTCTAATGTTCTTTCTTCTTCCAATTCTACTCATAATCAAGACACCTTTTCTAATTCTTAATCTGTCTCTAAACCTGTGCACCATTCAGTTCCAATACCTGATTCAAAGAGATCTAGGCAAATGCCTAAGAAGTTTACTGATTATGTAGTGTCTTTGCTAAACTATGTCAATCTTTTGTTTCTCAAAGTTTTAATGTGTTTACAAAGCCATCTTTGGCATTTCTTGGAGCTACTGATGCAACAAGTCTTGCTAAAGTTCTGAATGTAAAGGAACTTACTTCTTACAATGAGGCAAAGGACATGACATAATGGGTTCAAGCAATAATGCAGGATGAAATAATAGATGCTCTTGAAAGGAATGATACTTGGGAAATTACAAAGCTTCCTCCAGATAAGAAGACAATAGGTTGTAAATGAGTCTATAAGACCAAATTTAAACCTAATGGAGATGTAGAGAGATGCAAGGCTCGTTAGGTAGCAAGGGGTGATAGACATATACAGGGCAAAGATTACAAACACACATTTAGCACTGTTGCCAAGTTAACTACTGTGAGGCTAGTTCTTATTGTTTTGTTGCTTTAAACTAGGATGTTCAATAACTTGATATTAATAATGCGTTTTTACATGGTTATATAGATGAAGATATCTACATGCAGCCTCCTTTGGGATACACTAAGATACAACCAGGGCAAATATGCAAGCTTAATCGATCTCTTTATGGGCTAAAGCTGGCCTCAAGACAATGGAATGTGGAACTTTCAAAGTTTCTAGTGAATTTTGGTTTTACTCAGTCACACCAAGATTATTCAATGTTCTTTAACAGCAATGGCAGCAAATATACTGTTATAGTAGCCTATGTTGATGATTTACTAGTTGGTAGGAATGATCTTGATTTTATTCTGCTGTCAAGAAAGCTCTGCATTCTGCATTCACAATCAAGGATCTAGGGAAAATCAAGTATTTTCTCGGGATTGAGGTAATAAGATCTAGTGCTGGGATAATGTTGAATCAAACAGAAGTATGTTTTGGATATGCTTAGTGACACTAAGATGGAGCACTATAAACCAGCACCTTTTCCTAGTCAAAAGGGTCTAGCTTTGAGCTTGCATGATGGTGAATTGATGCAGGATCCTGAGGTATATATAAGACTGATTCGAAGGCTCCTTTATTTGAATCTTACACGACCAAATATCTTATATATTGTGCAGCAATTGAGTCAATTTTTAAGTGCTCCGTCCTCGAGTTCCTCATTACCTTGCTGCTACGTACTTATATATTGAGGTACTTGAAGGGTACATTGAACTATGGTTTGTTCTATGCTGTAAACATTGATTTGAAGCTGTCAGCATATTGTGATGCTGATTGAGGAAATTGTTTAGATTCAGGAAGATCACTTACATGATATTGCATGTGTTTTCTTGGGAAGTTCCTTAGTCTCTTGGAAAACCAAAAAGAAAAAGGTTGTGTCCAAGAGCTCAACTAAAGCTGAGTATCGTAGCATGAGCCAAACAACTGATGAGATTGTTTGGGTTGATGGCCTGTAGCAAGATTTGTGTATACAGGAACCTAAACATATCACTCTATTTTGTGATAATGTAGCTGCACAACACATTGTTGATAATCCTTTTTTTTCATGAACGGACATCTCAAGAGAAAGCATCGTAAGTTAGATGTTCATTATGTTCGTGAGAATGTACAGCTTGGGTTCATTAAGACTGCTTATGTGATATATGCTCTTCAATTGGCAGACATCATGACAATAGGGGTTGATTAACATAGATTCTTGTGTCAGCAGATTGGTCTTGTTTCTCAGCCCTGTGTTCAAGATTGGTCTGGTTCATCCCCAAGTCAATATTGAAAGGGGGGGTGATGAGCTGACTCAGCTCACATTTCAGATTGCTAGCTTGGCAATTCTGTTATGAATTTTGTTTCGCATAATAGAATTTTGTTACTAACTTCTTCCTAAGATATTTCTAGAACTTCTTGTAGATGCTTCTTGTAATTGTAGAGCTATATATATATCCTGTAATACTCTTCATTCATAAGTTTATGACATAATAAAATCTGATTTCTATTTTCTCCAACTTTTCTCTCTTTTCTCTCTTTTCTCTTGATTCTGTTTTTTCCAAAAATTAGTTTTCTCCAGTTCACATATGTGTAGTTGTATAAGGTTGTAACTTGTAATTTGTAAACAAGGGACCCTTGAGCTATCAGTTTATTAATTGATAAAAGGAGCAAAATTGTAATATTATTACAGGTAAAATCGTGCGAGAGTGGGAATATCAAACTGAAATGGAGAGAGTACTACTGAATGAGATTAATAAAAAGATATAGGGTATTCAACCAAATAAGATATGTTGCAATAATATATTAGAAACAAATTGGAAAAAAAAAGTGTTACATATTGGTTGCGGCTCCCTACTTCTTTGTAAGTACGTCTACCCATGTACTCCGGCCTATTTAGGGAAAAAAAATCAAAACACGCAGTATATTTTTGCCTATTGGAAGAAGTAATTCTTTTCTCTATCTAACAAGCAACACCCATTGATTACAAGTCCACAAAATCTAGCTTAGTGCCTTAACCCAAAATATTGCTGCAAATATCATGAACAATATTTTAATAAAATAAAATATGGAGTATAAGAAGGCTTTACAACTCTTGATGATCATGAACATGCACATTCAATCTCCGAAGCCAAACTGAATGCAATATCATATGAAAAAAATCATAACGTTGAGGAGGTGAATGCACTTCAAAGTGCTTCCTTACTTGAAGCACTCTTCTATACATCTTCATATGTCGCACCCTAGAAATGCTCAATAAAATTGTTTTCAAGTTCGGTATGTCCTTGACCGCGACCTCTATCGAGAAGGCCTTCCAATTCAACACATCACTAAATGGTGGTACGTAGTGGTCGGATATAAGAACCGGCACACATCCGGTGTAGATTGCTTCGACTATCCTAGGGCTTGCCACCTCGTATCCACTAGGGCAAAGACAATACTTACTATTTTTAAGCAAATCATAATAGGAAACATTTTGTGGGAGGTATGTGTGAATTCTCATATCTTCATCACTTTTGTTCCCCCAATGCTCTAGGAGGGAGGGCCTAATAGGCCCGTGATTCCCACCCGCGAAGAAGGCCAAGATGGAGCGATTCGAAGGGGATGGGCCGCCAATGAACGTGCTCGTTGGCCCCGGTTGGAGGTTGATCTCGGGTAGTGAAACATCTTTCCGAGGCTGAAACTCTTCGGAGGTATTAGCATTGCATAGGACCCTAATTGAGTTCTCCTTTAGGTAAGGGACCGAAAATGATGCTATTGGACCCTACAAGAACAAATCAAAGTGGCAATTTAGCTACCTTGACCAAAAAATGATAATAATAATAATAATAATACACAAACCCTTAAGCGAAAAGTTAATATGTACACGTGTATAGAACAAAATGAAATGGAGATCAAATAGTACATATTTGTTAGAAATCAATTTTGTACGTACCCAATCATGACAAGAGAGCATAAAGTGATCAGCGGCAAGGCTTCGATTCCAAAATGGATATTTGCTAGAAATTACGTCAATATAGTCTATAACAGTATGTTTTATGAAATCCAAACTTCGCAACTCCGGTTGATAAAGATAGTGAACCATCATAGTGACACTAAAAGGGAGAAAGAAAACATGAGCCTGATTAGGGTTCTTGGTTCGAAATTGATCATTGACTTCCATTTGGTGTATGAAGTTCCCTTCCGTTGAATATATACTTTTACAAGGACCATTGTGGAACAATGGGGATTCCCCTTCCTCATAAACAAACACCTTAAACCGTTTCTCCATTTCAATGTAGCTCCTGTGCAATGAAATTCAATGCATTAAATTAAACATACATCTTTATTTAATATGGTTTTTTTTTTCCATTCATTATGTCATAAATCTTAATGAAATAACGTTGAAAAAGAGTCTAACTACATACAAGTCTAGCAAGGTTCCATGAATTTTAAAATCAATTACTAGTTGAAAGAATAACCCATTAATATATGTTACTCATCCTTCCTCTTACTCATAATGTGAAACTATAGTCGTCGTAGTACATGTGTGGATTATTTCTTATTCTTTTTCCTTTATTTCTTTTACTCCATAACAAGCAAGGGCACAAATATATTGTATATTTGTATTATTGTTGTGATGACTTGCTACTCCTTAGCAAAAATCAAAAAATTCAGCCTATTTGGATTTGGAGCCTCAACTTCAAGCATACATGTTAACATGTACTGAATTAACCGAACAATCGAAACTCACAGTTACATAGTAAAAAATTTTTAGATCTTGCAGCATAATAACGGTATTCTTGGAACTTTTTAATTGTTATCTTAAATATTTCTTATTTTATTTGAAGTGTAGATCTTGTTACTTGACCATTGAAATTAGATTTTGAATGAATCATTTCACTTCATCCTATACACATGCATGTATTAGTAAATGAACGAATTTTCGAAGTGCATTTTACACTACTATTGCATGATTTGTTTATTAGGTCAAGTCCGTACTAGTTGATTATATCTGTTATAACTATTACTAAAACAGAAAATTGATGTCGTCATCCTGTCCCCAAAGTGTATATGTGTTGCTCTCTCATAAAAATTTTCCCGCTTAATGCACTTATGATGTCATATATATTTTTGGTTTTTTTTTTTTTTTTAAAAAATATTGGAATTGGTTATTTTAGATCATTTTTATTTCAACCTTTGATTGTGTCAATAAATAATAAATAATTTTTTGGTTGGAATAAATAAAACTGATATTGAGTAAAATCATTTTAGGTAACTACGACTTTTTTGTAATTTTTTAAGGTTTACAGTTATTTATGAGTGTGTAAAGATTGTAAACTAAGGATGTGCAAGCAACCTAGCTATGAAATCATCTAATAATAATATGGACGTTTGTTATACAAAATGAAACCACAATGAAATTTCTCACGTTCTTTTTATTAAAGGCTTTATGTTCTTTTATAAACCCATGCTCCTTGCAAGGCTTCATAATGTTCTTTCCGTCCACGTTTTACATTTTGTGGGAATGAAGTCGTTTTATACTGGGTGCACCAACCACGAATTATGTCGTTAAATGTTACTCCGTACTATTGTTTCGCAGTATTTCCAAGGTGGTTCAATTTATTTATTTATTTATTTGTATTACATCGCTTCAATTTATTTAAGTTGTATGTATTTTTAATTTGTATTTTGAACTCTTAGATATATAAATTCGTATGCATATGGTTTGATTAGATCATATTGACTTTTATATTTATAATTTGTTACTATAAGTAATTTATGATGAAAGATATGTTTTTATGATCTATTTTATAAGTATGTATGGGAAAATAATAAATAGAAACAATTTATTTCATCCTAATATTTTTTTCATTAATTCGTGCATTGCACAGGTCTAATCTAGTTTACATTATATAATGTGTTATTTTGGGCTTTTCATTTGACAAAAATAAATAAAAGAAAGGAAAATTTAACATGAATAATCCAACCTTTCATGCATTCTCCCAAAACAATCCAACCTTTTGATTAACCCTGAATAATCTCACCTTTGCATATTATTCTCCCATACCGAACCTATTTGACCAGCAACTTATTCAACCGGTAATTTTTCTTTTTTTAATAATTACATATATATTAAATTAACATAAAAAAATAATAAATAAAAAAAACCTCAAATCTCCTTCCCCTTCCTGCTTCCTTCTTCCCTTTCCTACCTCCTTCCTTCTTCCCCTTCCTTCTTCATTCTCCATCTCTCCTATTGTTTTTATGGTTAAATTTGATAAAAAATTTCATAATTGAAGATTTAATTTGTGGGTCATGGTTCAAATTTTTCGTGGTGGTAGCGGGAGAGTGGCTGATTGTGTGGTGGGTGAAAGTGGTACGGGTGGGGGGTTTTAGTGATGGTGGTGGTGATTCGTGATGGGTTAGGGTGGTGTGGGGACGTGGTGGGTGAGGGTGGTATGGGTGGGGTATTAGTTATGGTGGTGGTGATTTGTGGTGTGTTTGGGGTTTCGAAGAGGAGGCAAGGGTGGTGATTTTGGGGTGGTGGTAGTACGGTGGAAAGAGAAAGAAATATGGGAAGGAGGAAGAGGAGAAACAAAGCAGGGTATGTGGTGGGTTGACTGGGCGGTGGGGCTTGGGTGGTCGTGGAGTCGGCGGCTGGGTAGACAGTGGTTATGGCGGCGGAGCCGCGGTGGTTGTTGTGTCTAGGCGAAGAAGGAAAGGAAAATAAAATGGGTGTGGGTATGTGGTGGGTGTAGGTGGTAGTGCTACGTGGTGGCTGAAGGTTTGTGCTGGTGGCTGGAGGTTTGTGATTGGTGGATGATGGTGATAATGGAGGAAGTCAAGGTAGGGGAGGTGGCTGTCATAAATTGAAGGATTTTTTTAAAATATATTTTTTATGAAGTTTTTTTTTTTAAAAAAAAAAACAAAAAAAAAAAAACCAATAAAAAAGTGTCACGTGGCATGGCAACCGGTTGTAGGGGGTTGGGTGACTTGCTAGGGGCGGTGTGGGAGAATAATATGCAAAGTTGGGATTATTCAGGGTTAATCTAAAGGTTGGATTATTTTGGGAGAATGGGTAAAAGGTTGGATTATTCCTGTTAAATTTTCCTAAAAGAAATTTCAAATGTTATTTCACTTTAATACACTACAATAGTGTACAATATAACATGTGTATGACTGTATGAGTGTATGTTCATATCCAACTATCCACGCATTACACCTGAATTTACAAAGAAAAATTATTCTTGATTATTTGACGATATTTTAATTTGATGTTACATGGATCGGAGTAATTTGTTTTATGAGAATTAATTAACGAGCTTGTTACAAAAACAAATAAAATTAAAATATTCTTTCCTTTTTAAACATGACTTTTCATCCCAAAATATTCTTATTAACTACTTTGATTCAAGATTTAGAGAGCAAAACAACACCACAAGAGTCAAGAGTTAAGTATTAATGACGGCTTATATCAGTTATATGTACGTACCTTAAATTAACATGAAATCACACTAATCTTCACCAAAGAGTTGATAATGTGTAGCAACTAGCCATCTAGAGCAGTTCATTTCTCTTATCAACAAGCCAATTATGAACGTGCACCATTGGCATGTTTTCTTCAGCTTATTTTTAGTTCAGTTTAGCTCTAATAAGTTCAGTTTAGTTCATTTCTTATCTTAATTTCCTTCTCTTATAAAATATTCAGTTCAATTCAGTTCAGTCCATTTCAACTCTATAAGTTCAGTTCAGTTTAGCTCAATTCAGTCAATCAGAACATACCCTTAGTGATTGACTAGGATAATATAGGAATACAAAATAATGTATAATAACTATCTTACACTACCTCTACTAATTCATAAATATTGCACTATTTTCATTTAAGAATACATTTTATCACGTACTCCGTAGTGAATATCTAATATATACCCCCCTTTTTTTGACAAAACCATTAGTAACATGTTGTGACTTCATTCTTTACTGATCACTTTAGTCTTGAGGTTTAATTTATGGACGAATTAAACTTCATACTTCGTATCTCTAAACTTTGTTCCACATCCTTAATTCTTGTGCTTCCCTAGTCCGTCCCTATATTCTCTACTATAAATACTGTAGCATACTTTATACTACCCCCGTCCCCTTTTGATAGTCCTTTATGGACATTTTTCACGGGAATTAATAAACATAAATAAGAAAAGTAAAATTACATTGAAAAAGTAATTTGACATTGGGTATGCAAAAAAGTAGAGAGAGAAAATAATAAAAGTATATGGGAAAACAAAATTTACATGAGAAATTTAAATTTGCACAAGCATTGTTGCAAATTGGAGGAAATTTTGGTAAAAAATTAATATTAATGGTTGTTGGAAAAAGCAAATGGGGTGAACATTTTGGGACTAAAATTTGCCCATAAGGAACTATCAAAAGGGGACGGAGGGAGTATAACATTAACAGAATAGTGGAAACATATAAGAAATTAAGAGAATGGTGGAAGTATATAATTAGATGTCATATTGTTGTAGATTCGTTTAAGTTGGGATATCTGGATATGACTACAATTGTGTCGTTTTTATCAATATTAAATCTTTTACCTATTATATTATATACTAGTATAAAAGAGCATAACATTAAAATTTTCGACTATCATAAAGTAATTAGTGGAGTTACCAAAACAATGCAAAAATACCACACTCTACATAATGCTTCATTTATACTTGGCATTAGTCGCATTACTTAATAATAAGAGAACGAATAAAATTATAAAATTTAGTGGAGTATACCATAACATTACGTATAGTATAAAGTACCTGTGAAAAGCATTGGCATTCCAAAAAATCGGACCGACGGGCTGAAAGTCAGGATCTTGATACGTACGATTTGTATTATGCTTAGCTTCCTTGATTGCTGCTCGAACCTTTTGTAGTCCTATTTCAAGCTTATCTATATCACTACCCACCTTCTCTTCTATCTTTGTGGGAGAAGCATTTGCATGTTTTTCATCCAAGTTCATATCGTTGGAATTTGGACTCGTCTCCTCCTTCACTATTACTAAAGTCTCGTTTTCATCCTGTTCACGAAAGCTACTTAGTCTTTATGCGAACAAACATGAAAAATCCACGTCACTACTTTTTATTCTATACGTACAAAATTGATTGCCGTATTTATAGTATGATTTGAACTATTAACAATGAAAAATAATTCTTGTGAAACAGGAGTTATGGTGTACGGTAATAGAAATGGACAATAGGATATGGGCCGAACCTACGTACACAAAGGCTGATTAGGCACAACACGAAATTAGTCCAACCCAATACAAGCTTGCCACAAGCCTAAAATGACACGATTTATTTCATGGCTCGGCCATACATTATCTCGCTTAATGAGCATGAGGCACGGTGGCAGTCTGGCACGGCCACCTTGCCCATTTTTAAATGGTACAATTTGTTATAAATCCAAGTTTTAGTATGTTATTTGTATGCAATATTTTGTATGTTTCGGATGTGAATAACAATTCTATAAGTGGATTAGTGGAACGAAAACTAACAATTTCTTGCGTACATCATTCCACAAATCTACATAATCAAGTCCTCATTCTATAATTTGCGTGATGGTAATCTTTTTTTATTAATAATCTTTGATATGGGAAAATGTGCATTTTTGTACTTACAAGTATTTTTTTACTTTTTTGAGGGAATTGTCAATTGTGTATCCATGCAATTTTCTTTTCTTACAAGTTACAACTTTGGGATCCATGCTTATTGCTCACACTCACACCCTCATTAACACTTTTCCCTTTTATTGGAAAACGGTGATTAGCTAATTAATTCATTAATTAAGCACCTTGCTCCCCAGTGCCGTTTTATTACTTGCACCATCTTTAATTGTTAAGCGTTTACTTACCAACACTAATTTTAAAATTAAGGCAATTAATTAATTAATTACTACTGCAATTTGGTACTCTACTTAATTTTTATATGCTCTTTCCTTTTTGTTTGAATAAAATTCTTTTGAAAGTGCATTTCTTCGATGCCATTTAATTACTTGAATTGCATTATACTCCGTATTTAATTGTTAAGCGTTTACTTATTGTTAAGCGTTTACTAATTTACTTATTGGCACTAATATTAAATTATGGCATTTACTACTACTGAGATTTTGCTGAATTTTTATATTCACTTTTCTTAAAACCAATATAAAGGTATTCTTTTATGTTTTCGATGAAATGTTAAAAGTTGTTCAGTTAAAAAAAAAAAAAAAAGAAATGTTCAAAGATTTCTAATTAATACAAGTGTAATAACCCTGCCATATGGTGTATCAGCCACATACATATGAAATTTTGTGAACAACAATAGTAACACGGAATAATAACAAATAAATAAATATGAGTAATTGTTTAATTTTATTTTTTTTTTTGAAAGAAAATTACCCCATCCGTCTCTTTATTTATGTCCACTTTCTATCATTTATTACACACATAATATAGAGAAAGTGAACATTAATAAAAAGATAGAAGGAGTAATTTTTTAATTTTAATAATACCGGAGTTATAATTATTATTTTCTGATTAAAAAAAAAATTGGTGTGCTAGTGTTACATTAGTGTGCTACCAACAGTTCCAAACTCTCTACAGAAGGTAAGAATATTCACAACAACCCAGCACATCACAACCTCATACTTACCATTTTTGAACATGTAATTATCAATAAACTCCAAAAGAATTAATTAGCATGTAAATTAAAGCAAGCAACGTAACAACTTTGAAAGAAAAATAATTAAGAAAGAGTTAAAAAAAATAATCTTACTGGTGCAAAAACCGGAGAATCAGCAGCAGCCTGAATCACAAGATTATGAGGTGTTGATAGAACATAGTCCTCTGCTACAACATTAGCTTCCTTTGTTATTCCTCCTATTTCTCCATCAATCCTTAACCTCAAATCTTTGGTAGAAACTCTAATTGATGAAGTTTTCGACGACAACGATGAAAATGAAAGATTGGGAGTTACTCCTTTGTTGAATGAAATAAAAACAGTAAGCAAAATCAATGGAATAGTGAAACAAAGTATTAGTTTCACTAATGGTGAAAAATACAAATAACCCATTTTTGTATTTTTATTTTGCTTTTGGCCTGGAATGGTTAGTTTTCTCGAGGACAAGAGTGGATGTTACATGCTTAGTGAAGGTTAGCTTAGTGTTTGGTTGAAGGAGAATAAGAAGATGGAAGAGAAAGTTTTAAGGGTACATGTTTTATTGGATTACAAGTCTTATTAACATAGTTATATAGAGAACTAAATGTATAAAGTGGGTCCAAAATAGAGAGAAAATAAACTAATTAGAGAATTGGTAGTATTACAAGATACTCAAAGTACTCCGTAGAACACTATGCCAACTAGTGAACTAGCCAAGCGCGCGTCTGCCCGCTAGACCTCTTTTGGCCTCCGTGCAGAAAAAATTAAGAAAGAATAGAATAGAGGCATGTTGTGATTTACTGAGCTGAACTAAACTAAACTGAATTGTTTATGAGAGAAGGAAATTAGGAACTGAAGTGAACTTAAATTAAGTTGAAGTGAACACAGATTTTCATATATGGCTAGCCAATACCATGTGGTTGGAGTTACTTATTAAGAGGTTATTTATTTTACAATTACGTTACTTATTTAGGAGTTACTCAGTCGGTCAGGGGTTACTCGGATAGTCAAGGGTTTCTTGGTTATGGGTTACTCGGTCAATCAGGGGTAACTTTTGTCACACAAAAACGCGCTAATCGATTGAATTACCCAAAATATATAAGTAACCGTTGACCAACTGAGTAACCCCTAAATAAGTAACGCAGGTCACATGATGTGACCAGCCACACAAAAAAAGCACCATTTTGTAATTCCTTTCAAAGTAAAGTAGTTTCTTCACTAGCCTAGTGTGTGTCCTCAGTGATATTCTGAGGTGGTGGTTGTTTTTTTTATTAGTATGTGTCTATTAAAGAAAATTTGATTTCATAACTTGATGATCGAGTAATTGCATGATTTTCTTTTTTTAAATAAAAAGACATAGGGTCTGTTCACATTTACTGAACTGAGCTGAATTGAATTGATGTAAACTGAACTGAACTGATTGGAGCTGAACTGAACTAATTGGAGATGAACTGAACTAAGCTGAAATGAATATTTTATGAAAGAAGGAAATTAGGAGTTGAAGTGAACTGATTGAAGCTGAACTGAATTGATTGGAGCTGAACTCAACTGAAATTAAGCTGAAGTGAACAGGCCCTTAGAGCATGTTCACATTTACTGAACTGAACTGATTGGAGCTGAACTGTACTGAATTGAAGATACATACATTTGAATACACGTAAAAAATTTATAAATTCAAACGGAGCAAAAAATAAAGGATAAAAAGGGGAGTGCAACTTAAAACCTTAACCGTACTACGCCCGTTTGCCAGTATCGGCCCATTGCCTACAACCACCAAAAGAACTCCCTTCCTGACATTCAAACAACTTGCTTTTAGCTACTTTGGTCAGCTGTTAGCTATTAGCTATTACCTATTTACATAATTTTTTTGACTAATTGATTTAATCAACTACTCCGTATTTGGTAAATACATGCTAGATATTACTTGTTCTAATATACTCCATGTGTCTTAGAATAATTGATACAATCAAACTTTGCGGACATGCCGAATTGCCGATACACTAGTTTGACCTTATTGACGAATTTATAAAAAAATTAGGAAAAATTGACAGGAATAATCCCAACTGCTTGATTTGCTCAAAATAATCCCAAATTTCTTTTATTTTTTAATAATTTGAACTTTAATATGAGTTTGGTTCTAATGGTCCCAACCGGTGATAAAACTTATTATAAAAAGTCACCTAACACGTGTCAGGATGTGATTGGTAATAAAAATAAAAAAAATAAATTAAAAAAAGTTAACTAAATTGTAAAAAAAAACAAAAAAAAAGTTAATAAAAAAAATTAAAAAAAAAAGTTTTAGATTTTTTTTTAAAAAAAACCTCCACGCACCTGCTCAGCCACCAACGCTATCTCGGTTGCCGGCGCCTGGCCCACTCCGATCCCCGGCTGGCGGATCTCTGGTGCAAACAACCCCTTCCCCACCGGCGAAGCTCCACCACCTTACCCCTTTCCCTCCCACGAACAACCCCTACTTCCTAAATTCTCCCACCCCGACGCATCGCCCTCCTACCATTTCCCTCTCCCCGATCCACCACATAAACGCCCCTCCTCCCCTTAACGATCTTCGTTCCCCATTCACCGGCCCCCCAAAATCTTAAATCGGTCTCAAAACTACCCATCAGAAACCTCAACGAGAAGCCCACCTTAAACAACCAGAAAACCAACGGAAAGGGGTTAGGAGTGGGGTGAGCTCGAAGAGGGGAAATGAGCCGATGGGAGACTAGCCAGGGAAGGTGGGGCCAGGCTCTGCTGGTGGTTGCGTTGGTGGTGTGTTTTTTTTTTTAATAATTATTTTTAATGAATTATTTAAACAATTAAATCAATAATATAACTTAAACTTAAACTTATTTTTTACCAATCATGTAATGACATATGTACATTCAATTTATTTTTTTTTTATAAAAATTAGCTATTCATCAGGTTACCGGTTACTGGTCATCGAAGACCATTAAATTAGAACCAAATTCATATTAAAGTTCGAATTATTAAAAAGTAATCAAAAGTTGAGATTATTTTGAGCGAATCGAGCAAAGTTGGAATTATACCTATCAATTTTTCAAAAAGATTATATTATAAAAATTTGTATTAGTACTTATCTAATAACAAATTTTGTGATATAAAATGTTGTATTATTATCTTAGTAAAAAAACTATGGTAAAAGTTAATATATGTATAGTGGGAAAAAAAAATAAATAAACATGTCAATTATTCTGAGATGGAATGAATATAAAACATGGTCAAGTAGCTCTTTTTTGCTCAAAAAAGCTTATAACCAAACACCCCTTAAATACTATTTTTCTTCCAAAACCTCCCCCCGTCTCTTGATTTTTGCCCCATTGTGAATATATATAGGTCAAATTTATAAAACTTTGACCATGAATTCTCATTAATCCATAAGAGATAATGTATACATGTGAGATTTTGTTAAGATTGTCTCATTGTATATTTTATTAATATCAACATTTTATTCCTTCTGTTTTTTTATTTGTATCACCTTCCTTTTATAGGTGTTTTTTTAAATAAATGCATCACTTCTATATTTGGTAACTTTATATTATATTTTATCATTTCTCTTTCTTACTTTAAATCCCACTTAAAATATTTTATCATTTCTCTCTTTTCGGTGGTCCTCACTTAAATAATACTTCCTCTGTTCTTTTTTACTTGACCTGTTTCTTTTATCACGCTTGCCAATGCAAAATTTTAGCGATCAATAACTTTAATTCTCCATAAGTAAAAATTATAAAAGTTGTATAGTATGATAGTACTTATTGAGACGAATTCAAAAAGATCTCACACGAATATATTTTTCGTTATATATCATTCATAAAAGACGGTCAAAGGAGGGGTGGTGAATAGTGTAAAAGTCAAAGCGGGTCAAGTAAAAAAGAACGGAGGAAGTAATACTTTCTCTTTCATGGTCCCCAACTTATTTTTACTACTACATCCATTTCATATTTTTTTTGCAACTTTTGCCAAAAATGGATGCTACACATTATTTGCAACTAATTATTTATTTCCTTTTTAAGTTGTCATTTCTTTCAATCTCTCTTTTAATCACATGCATTCTTATTTTTCTCCCTTTATTTTACACTCACAAACAAATTTTGCATAGGAGTTCGTGCACCCTTCAAAGTTGCAAAAATGTGAAACAAAGGTAGTATAATAATTTATTCACTCAGTCACTCACAATATTATATTACTCTTCTAAAACTCGGTCAATTGACCAAATTGGTAAATAAAAAAGACTCATAGCGACAATTTGGTAAATAAAATAGCTCCGGCGACAATTTGGTAAAAAAAAAATAAAAATCATCTCAGGCGACAGTTAACCAAAAATATACAAAAAAAATTCCGACAAACTACTCGCAAAGAGCGATTGTTATATACCCTGGTGCATGGTACGCCCATGGGCATTTTATTCTCATTTTGATGATTATTTTTCTATTAATCATCAAATGAAAGCATAAAAATTGACTTTGTATTAGGTGAGTGTACGGTGCACTCGGATGTATATAAAATATTCTAACTCACAAATGCTTAATCTAGTTTGTTTTTCGTTGTGTTCTTACCTAAGTCTCTAGCCTTTTTTTTTTGGAATTAACAATTTGGAAAAAAAAAATTGTTTAAATATTATTTTTCTTGTAATTTTTCTACCTCTTATTTTCAATTTTGTAAAAAAATGGGGTTGGAAATAAATTCGATATCAGGATATAGCTAAATAAAAGGAGATAACATATTTATTTAAATTTTAAAATGACAAAAATAATTTTTAAAAAATACAATAACGAATTGAATTAAGATATTTGAAAACTTTGTTGTAAAAAAGAAAATTAGATATTTTGGTCTAAATGTCGCTTGAGATTAAATTTTTTACCAAATTGTCGCTTGAAATTAACTTTTTTTTACCATATTGTCGCTGGAGTTATTTTTTTTTTACCAAATTGTCGCTAGGGGTCTTTTTTATTTTACAATCTGGTCTATTGGCCCCTAAAACTCCGTGCATTCCCAAGTGATGCAAATAAAAAAAAAAAAACTGAAGGGAGTACCATGTATGTATAGAAATGAAGATACATACGTTTGAACACACTTAAAAATGTATAAATTCAAAAGGAGCAAAAAATAAAGGACTAAAAGCGGAGTACAATTTAAAACCTTAACCAGTTAGGGCTTGTTCTCTTCAGATTAATTTCAGTTTAGTTCAGTTCAGTTCATAATATCCTCCTCTCAATAAATATTCTGTTCAATTCAATTCAATTCAATTCAGTGCAATTTAGCTTAGTTCAGTCAATTAAAACAGACCCTTGACTGTACCAAGCCCGTTTGCCAGACCCGGTCCATAGCCTGCATCCACCAAAACACTTCCCTGACATTCAAACAAACTCTGGATAACACAAAAAACCATTACAGAAAACAGAGCAACCAACATTACATACCCCTTCAATTTACCAAGAGGATATGGTTCGCGCCATTAATGGCATCAACCTCTTCTCCTCCTCAGCTCTTTCTCTCTCCTCTTCTTCACCCTCCTTCTCTTCAATTCCCCCCAAAACTCATTCACTCTTCTTCAATTTCTCTCTCCAAATCCAACACTTTTGCAACTTCTGCTGCTCAATTCCTCACTAATTCGCAAATTTCACCTGTTTTCCAGCAACCCCATCTCCCATTTTCTTCTCAAAACACTGAAATTGAACCTTTTTCATTGGAAGACGCTCAAATTCTCTACCAGAAATGCCTCGAGTTGCTCAAATTGTCTGCGCGTTACGCCGATGCCGAGCTCGTAATTGCTGTTCATACATTGATTGTCAAGTTGGGAGAGGATAATTACTTGCTTAATTCGTTGATTACTGCTTATCTTAAACTGGGTTTGCTTGATGATGCTTTTGCTGTGTTTAAAGGGATGTCGAATCCTGATGTTGTTTCTTATACTGCGATGATTTCTGGTTTTGCGAAATCTGGGTATGAATTTGATGCAATTGGGTTGTTTATGAAGATGAGAAAGAGAGGTATTGAGCCTAATGAGTTCACTTTTGTTGCATTTTTAACTGCTTGTTCTAGGATTTCTGGGTTGCAGTTGGGGTTTCAGATTCATTCATTGGTAGTTAAATTAGGGTATTTGTTTTCTGTTTATGTTGCAAATTCTTTGATGGGGTTGTATAGTAGGTGTGGTTTTTTGGATAATGCACTCCAGGTGTTTGATGAAATGCCTCAACGAGATATTGCGTCGTGGAATACTGTTATATCTAGTGTTGTGGATGAACTGATGTATGATAGGGCTTTTGAATTGTTTCATGAAATGGTGAGAGTAGATAGGTTTAGGGCTAACCATATCACGCTTTCGAGCCTTATAAGTGCTTGTGCTGGGAGTTGTGCTCGAGTCTCGGGGCGAGAAATCCATGGTCATGCGCTTAAGATGGGGTTTGATAATAATTTGAGTGTTAGTAATTCGCTTATTGGGTTCTACACGAAATGTGGCACTGCTAAACATGTTCAGGCTTTGTTTGAGAGAATGCCTATCAAGGATGTCATTTCTTGGACGGCTATGATTACCGCTTATATGGAGTTTGGAATGATTGAATTAGCTTTGGATATTTTTATGAAGATGCCAGAGAGAAATTCTGTCACTTTCAATGCCGTTTTAGCAGGGCTTTGTTCAAATTCAGAGGGTTTTGGAGCTTTATCTCTGTTTTGTGAAATGGTTAATCGTCGTGTTGAATTAACAGAAAACACACTAACAAGTGTTATTAGCGCGTGTAGTTTACTTGGTGAAAAGAAAATTAGTGAACAGATACATGGCTTTGTGATTAAGTTTGGCTGTAAATCAAATTCTTGTATCGAAGCTGCTCTAGTAGATATGTGCACAAGGTGTGGGAGGATGACAGATGCTCAAAAGATGTTTCAGCAGAGCCAATATGATCAAAATCTTTCAATCAAATGGACATCTTTAATTTCTGGATATGCTCGAGATGCACAGCCGGAAGAAGCAATGACTTTGTTCAAGTGGGGCCAATCTGAACAAGCCCTGACAGTTGATGAGGTTGTAGCGACTGCAGTACTTGGTATCTGTGGAACTCTAGGAGTTAATGAGATGGGAGAGCAAATGCATTGCCATGCCCTAAAATCAGGACATCTGTATGATGTAAGGCTAGGTAATGCTGTCATCAGCATGTACTCAAAGTGTGGTTACAAGGAAGATGCTTGGAGGATTTTCAATCTTTTGCCCATGCATGATGTAGTGTCATGGAATTGTTTGATTGCTGGCCACCTTCTTCTAAGAGAGGGTGATAAAGTGTTGGCTGTTTGGTCGAGGATGAAGAGGGAACACATAAGACCTGACTCTGTTACACTTATTCTAGTAATTTCTTCTTACAGGCATACCAAGTTGAATATGCTAGATGATTGCCGGAGATTGTTTTTCTCATTGACGAGGGAGTATGATGTTGAACTTACATCAGATCATTTTGCCTCCTTTGTTAGCGTTTTAGGTGAATGGGGTTTCCTTGAGGAGGCTGAGGATATAATATCTAAGATGCCTTTTGAGCCAAAAAGCTCAGTTTGGAGAGCATTGCTTCATAGTTGTAATCTTCATTCAGACTTGATTGCTGGAAAGAGAATAGCAAAACATATTCTAGATATGCAGCCTGAGGATCCTTCTACATATATACTCATATCAAACTTGCTCTCTGCATCTGGTAGATGGCATTGCTCTGAATTGGTTAGGGATGAAATGAGGAGGAAAGGGATCAGGAAACATCCAGCACGTAGTTGGATTGCTCATAACAACAAGGTGCATGCATTTTTTACTAGAGATAAAACTCATCCTCAATCAAAAGACATCTATAGTGGATTGGAGATCCTGATCTTGGAGTGCTTAAAGTCTGGATATGTGCCTGATACAAGCTTTGTTCTTCATGAAGTGGAGGAGCACCAGAAGAAGGAATTCTTGTTCTATCATAGTGCAAAACTAGCAGTGACATATGGCCTTTTGATGACCACGCCAGGAAGACCTATTAGAGTTACAAAGAATGTTCTTTTATGTGGCGATTGCCATAATTTTTTAAAGTATGTATCAAGAGTCACTAGAAGAGAGATATGTGTTAGAGACACCTCAGGCTTTCACTGTTTTTCTAATGGCAAGTGCTCATGTAAAGATCACTGGTAACTTGTACCTGCACTGATTGAATATGGTCTTGCTTATCAAACCATTGGAGGATCAAAAGTCCAAAGCTCTTGTATGTGATATATTCAAAAGCTGAGATGGCTGAATGTATATACATGTTGAAGGAGAAACTAAAGTATAGTAGGAGGATGAAATTTTGAGGTATATAATACAAATTTACACAGTACTGCAAAAAACTATTGCCCTACATTATTTTCCAGCTGTACACATTCTTTTTGCATTATTTTCGTCGGAAGAATTCTCTCTGCATATGTGACTAATTCAGTAGTCTTGCCACCCTCTCCCTGTATGTGTCTCCTGACTTTCATATTGTTGTCACCTCCATTCAATATCTTCACACTTGTTTAAAGAATTAGCCTTTCAATATTTCTTGCTTTAGTGGTGCTTACTTCTTGGTGACTGGTAATGCAATGCTGCTAATCAAAACACAGGCATCATATTGAATTCCATGTTTAAATTCTGATTTGGAACTTCCTTTTTCTTCTATCTCCTGTTGAGTTTTCTAATTTAAGTGTTCCTGCTGCTGAATTAGGGTTATGCTTGATTAGCAAAAATCTGCTGTTAGTTTCTTATCTGCTCCTTGCCTGATCATACTGATTGTGCCGCATACCCCTCTACACATCAAGTTTGCACTGGAAGTGTAAAACTAAGCAAACATATTGCTGTATAAAAAGCAGGTGTTCATTGCTCCTAAATTGAAGCTGCAACCTACTGCTGAATTCTAGGCTGTTGCTGGCTTACCATCACATACTCTATCTCTTAATGTTGGTAAACTGACCTGTCACAGGATACGGCATCAAAATACTGTTTAGACTTGCTTCACGAATATCTTGAGTTGGTCATGGCTTTTTTAAGATGAAATTTCGTTTTGTTTACTTTTACTTATTCTGTGACAGCTTTAAATAATATTGGGTCAACAAGGAGCATACTTATCTTTATCTGATTACTATTCACTATACAATGTCTCTGGAGCTGTGGATGATGAGTATCACTAAGTAAGGAGCTCCAGCTCAACCCCCTCCCAAGAAGATATATAATGCCCATGGCGGAGAATTTGCTGCAGCAAATTCAATGTTTCTTCTATCTACCAATCTCTCTTGTCCTTGTT